>NW_006921662.1:107451-117803 GCF_000298275.1 Orycteropus afer afer
CTATAGATAAATTTTTAACTGTCCTCAGCTCTAACACCCTAATGCTCATGGCTGATTTGCCAGGATCTCCCCTTTCTCCCTCAGAGAGTTCACTGGCTGGCCTGGTTAGTATCTTGAAAAGGGTCTATTACTACAACCTGTGGTTGCCTGTCTTGCAGGTCTGCTTGTACTCAGCGTTTGAATCACCATTCTAGTTAAGACACTAAAAAATTCTTTAAAATAGTTTCTTTCAGAGCTATTTGTGAAACTCGTATGCTATTTTGACTACCTAAGGCGATTGACTACTAACCAGAAGGCTGGTGTTTCAAACACGCCAGCCATTCCTCGGAAGGAAGGGTGGGCAATCTACTTCCATAGGGATATCACCTGGGATACCAAAGAGGGAGTTGCTATTAGTCGGATCCAACTTCACGGCAGTGAGTGAGAGTGAGTAGTGCAGTAAACCAGTTGTCATTGAGTGGACTCCAACTCATAGCAACCTCCTGTGTGTCAGAGTAGAACTGTGTTCTATAGAGTTATCAGTAGCTGATTTTTCAGAAGTACATCACTAGACCTATCCTCCAAGGTACCGCTGGTGGACTCAAACCGGCAACCTTTCGGTTAGCAGCTGAGCTTGATAATTGTTTGTACCATCCAAGGCCTCCCATGAACAAGAGCTCAGCCTTATCTTCCAGTGTTACCCTCCTTTACAAATAAGAAGAAATACTGCTAGTTTTATATGGGTTAATCTCCATTTTTAAGAACAAATATTAGTACTATTAGCTAAATGGATGGTGGTGCGAACCGACTCAGAGGTGCCTTGAAAGACAGGTCTGCTGTTCTATTCTTCAAAACTCTATGGAACATTTTACCCTGCACACATGAGGTTGTCATGACCCAGAATTGACTCAATGGCAATTAACAACAAACAAATTGAAATAATATTGGCAAAATAACAATTGGAGTATAATTTCTTATTCTGATTTTTAATGCTAAAAAGATAGTAATTTTATTGGTGCTATTTATCCCTGTGATTCTGTGATCTTGTGTTAGCTAAGAGTGTTCAATCTCTTGCATGTGTTCAATGTTGTGAAGTTTAAAGAAAGGTAAGGTTTGTGAAGCACTTACCACAATGTCTGAATACACAATATATGTTTCTTAGTTGTGGTGCTTTACTATTTTCTTACCATTTTGCCTTTTCCCATATTGTTATTTTTCCTGAAATGTACTTATTTCCTCCTAAACTTTCCTATTCCATCAAGGAGCTCTGGTGGCATAGTGCCTAAGGCATTTGACTGTTCACCAGAAGGTTGGCGGTTCAAACCCACCAGCCACTCCATGGAAGGAAGTGACCTACTTCTGAAAATTCAGCCACTGAAAACTATGGAACACAGTTCTACTGCTGACACATGTGGGTTCACCATGAGTCAGACTAGATTTGACGGCAATGAGTAACTGGTTCTAGTAACTGGTATAACCTCATTTAGACACTGAATCCCATTCTGTGCTCTGAGCTCTAAGAAGCTCATTTAACTGACTTATGGTTCTCCTCTATGCCTTTGCCTTTTTTTTTTTTCATCTTTTGGAAGGGATAAATACTAAGTTTAAATTGTCCACATACTGATAATATCAGAAATTTCTGGAGCACTAATCTAAAAGTTCCCCATGTACTACCTTATGTAACCGTCACAACATCATCTGGTAGGAATCCCTTTGCCCTTGTTTTGTGTTCCCATTCTGGACTTCCTCATTCATTGCTACCCTGGGAGGAACTGAAGAACAAGGCTGTGGCTGGCAGCATGGTCCATGATCATGGATCTGGGGTAGGCTTAGGAAGCCCACGATTACCAGACACCAAAGCTACACATTCTCCTGCCTGATATTTTGATCTCTGTCTGACTTTTTTGTTTCTCAATTGTTTTCAACTGGTATTAGAAATCAAGTGGGTCACTTATACCTCTTCAAATCCCAGAAAACTACTTTTATGATTTACCTGCTATTATTAGTTAACAGATGATGAAACTGAGGTACAGAGAAGGAAAATAGCTTGCTCAAGGTAAACAAACAGCAGAGTGTGGACCTCACCCAAACAGTCAAATTCTAGAAATTCCTTGTGATTATTATTATATATTATGTAGTGCCTCGGAAGGAAGGTTGGGCAATCTACTTCCATAGTAATAGCACCTCGGAAACCCCAGGAAGGGTCACTATGAGTCAGGTCCAATTCCACGGCAGTGAGTTTTTTGTGTATTATGTAATGCACTTATTATATATAATTATTATTTTATATAGGTGGGTAGACCATTGGAAAAGAAACCCAAATGGCTCAAATAATATAACAAATTATCAAGAATATCTAGGGACATGTTTGGGCTTCTGATATGGAAAGTCAGTTTATCATTTTGCATATCTCTCTATTCCTAAAGTGTAGAGGTTGGGTCATTACTTCATAATTGTTATTTTTTATGTATTGAGTTAAAATATAACATCTAAGAAATCATTTACTATTAGAAATCTGTGGTCTCTAGATTATACAAACATGTATCAAGTGAAATCCCTAATTTGCAAGACTCTCTGATATGAAATTCAAGCCTTAAATTGCAGTATTGAAGGATTCTATGGTCAAAATATTGAACAATGCAGGAAATACCAAGAGAAGATAGAAGGAATTCAGTCAACAGAGGTAACACATAATAAAAAAAACTAACAGTTCTGAAGAAAGGACTCTAAATGGCATTGAAGGTACTGGTGAAAAACAAAGCTCCAGATTTTGACAGAAGACCAATTCAACAAATGGATGCAGTGCTGGAAGTACTCATTCGTCTCTGTCAAGAAATCTGGAAGACAGCTACTTGGCCAAACAACTGGAAGAAATTCATATGTGTTCCCATTTCAAAGAAAGGTGATCCATCAGAATGTGGATATTATCAAACAATATCATTAATATCACACATAAGTCAAATTTTGCTGAAGAGAATTCAAAATTGGTTGTAGCAGTTCTTCAAGAAGACAGCCAGAAATGAGAGTTTCATTGCTGATGTTTGATGAATCTTGGATGAAAGTGGAGAATAACAGAAACATGTTTATCTGGGTTTTACTGACTATGCAAGGCATTTGACTGTGTGGATCATAACAAATTATGGATCTGTGAAGAATGGGAATTTCAGAAGACTTAATTGTGCTCATTCAGAACCTGTACATAGACCAAGAGGCAGTCATTCTAATAGAACACAGAAATATAGCGTGGTTTAAATTCAGGAAAGGTGTGCGTCAGGGTTGTATCCATTCACCACACTTATTCAACCCATAAAAAAAAAAAAACTCACTGCTGTTGAGTCAGTTGTCCTGACTCATAGTGACTCCTCCTTGGGTTTCCAAGGTGGTATCTCTATGGAAGCAGATTGTCCAATCCTTCTTCCAAGGAGTGGCTTGTGGGATTGAACCACCAGCCTTCTGGTTAGCAGAGAAATAAATGCCTTGGGCACTGTGCCACCAGTGCTCCCATCCTGAGCAAATAATATGAGAAGCTGGACTATACAAAGGAAAATGTAGCATCAAAATTGGAGAGAGACTCTTTAACAACCTGTGATATGCAGATGACACAACCTTGTTTGCTGAAAGTGAAGAAGACTTGAAGCATTTACTGATAAAGATCAAAGATTATAGACTTCAGTACGGATTACACTTCAGCATAAAGAAAACAAAAATCCTCACAACTGGACCAGTAAGTAACATCATGATAAATGGAGAAAAGTTTGAAGTTGTCAGGAATTTCATTTTACATGGATACACAATCAACAACCATGGAAGTTGCAGTCAAGAAATCAAACAATATAGTGCACTGGGCAAATATGCTGCCAAAGACCTCTTTCAAGTGGTCAAAAGCCAATATGTCACTTTGAGGACTAAGGTGCACCTGATCCAAGCTATGGTATTTTCAGTTACTTAACATGCATGTGAAAGCTGGCCAATGAATAAGGAAGACTGAAGAAGAATTGATGCCTTTGTTGTGTTGAAGAAGAACATTGAATATACTGTGGACTTCCAGAAGAGCAAACAAGTTGGTCTTGGAAAAAATATAGCTAGAATGCTCTCTAGAAATGAAGATGGCAAGACCTCATCTCACATACTTTGGACAAGTTATCAGGGGGAATCAGTCCCTGGAGGACATTATGCTTGGCAGATAGTCAGTGGAAAAGAGGGATACCCTTAACAAGATGGATTGACACAGTGGCTGCAACAATGGGCTCAAGCATGTCAATGGCTGTGAGGATGTCATGCCACTGGGCAGTGTTCCCTTCTGTAGTACATAAGGTTGCTATGAGTTGAGACTAAGTCAATGATGACACATAACAGGAACAACATAATCTAACAGAATAAGCAGCAAAAATGGATGAGTTTTTATATTTTTTTCTAGGAGTGATAAATTATGGCTGACCCACCAGCCACTCCTCGGAAGGAAGGTTGGGCAATCTACATCCGTAGTGATACTGCCTCAGAAACCCAAGGAGGGCTCGCTATGAGTCGGGTCCAACTAAGGGCAAATAACAACAACAAATGCTCATAGTAAGTAGCATCAAGACACTAGTGGATGGATGGCTTGTGACAAACATTTAAGAGGCTATTCACACGTAAAGGAGGAGAAAGGATTTACAAGAGAAAAAAAGTTACAAATTAATGAAAATCAATTCCACCCTTGGAAAATTTTAATTTCTAACTATTTTAATGTGGAATAAATTTGTGCTTAATTGGTTTCTCTTGTTTATAATCTTTTTCTAACACAGTATTCAAATAGGAATGTATGTATGTGTGTAGCTAGATATATTTGATATCTAGGTAAGAGATAACATGATCGAGTGACCTGGTCTTTGTTTTTAAATGACTTGTACAGTGGAAATTAGATAAGAAAACAAAATTTATGTGCTGTGCCATTTCTACTTTATATAAATCAACTTACTTCATGTACGTTATTTTAAACTGAGAAAGTGAATGTGTTAGCTAAGCCTGCCACCTAGTGAAAATCTAGGACTAAGTAATACTTATATAATGTGCTATTGTGCAACAGTGCCCACACATCAATAAAATACTTTACTTATAATCAACTATAATAATGCATATTCACAGATTTAGTTCTCTCATCAATACAACTATATATTAACAATCAATCAAACAAACAAAACTCAAATATTGTACATCTATTTCCAGGCCTTAACATAAGTTAAATACATTTTGAGTACAGAGCATTTTGGAAATAAAATGACATAGTAATTCTTATTTCCCAGGTACTCTTGTTGTTGTTACTGCCGTGAAGTCAGACCCAACTCATAGCAACCCCTCCTTGGCCTTCCGAGGCAGTATCACTACAGAATTAGATTGCCCAAACTTCCTTCTGAGAAGTGCCTGGTAGGTTTGAACCTCCAGCCTTCTGGTTAGCAGTCAAGTGCCTTAGGCACTACATTACCAGAGCCCCCTTCCCCAGGTACTGTTGTTGTTGTTGTTATTTGCCATCGAGTTGGCCCCGACTCATAGCAACCCCTCCTTGGGTTTTCGAGGCAGTATCACTACAGAAGTAGGATTGCCCAACCTTCCTTCCAAGGACTGGCTGGTGGGTTTGAACCGCCAGCCTTCTGGTACTAGGATCATAATAAAGCAATATTGTAATGAAATAATAATATAGCTCGCTCTGTTTAAAATTTTGCTACCATTACTTATGCTCTGTGTGTTTGTGCCTGCCATAGAGTCGGACCCAACTAACAGCGACCCCTCCTTGGGTTTCTGAGGTGGTATCACTACGGAAGTAGATTGCCCAACATTCATCCTGAGGATTGGCTGGTGGGTTTGAATTGCCAGCCTCCTGGTTAGCAGTCAAATGCCTTAGGTACTACTCCACCAGAGCTCCCATGTTCTGAGTAAGTGATATGAATACAATTGTAGATCATGTATAAAATATCTATGAACTAGTTCACTGTCTGCTTTAATCATTTAATACATATTTATGACATGCCTAATTATGCTAGTCAATACTGTAAGAAAATATACCATATTATCAATTTCATAGACTACTGAGAGAACTCTGAAACTTCTGCTTGTATTTTAAAATAAAAAGAAAATAAACAAGGACAAGAACACACAAATCTAGAAAATTTCTACACTATTGTATTCAAGAATTTTCTGGGTGGTGCAAGCACTTAAGGCCCTCAGGGGCTCACTGAGATGTTGGAAGTTTGAATCCATCTAGAGGCTGCTTGGAAAAAAGGCCTTACCCTGTAATTCCAGCAACCAGCCCTAAAAACCTAAAGAATCACTGTTCTGCTCTGACACACAAAGTCACTATGAGTTGGAATCAATTCTACATACGATTTGGGTTTCTTTAATTTTTTATTTTAATCAAAATATGAGTTACTGAGCTAGTTATGTTACACTATGAATTCTGATCTGTCATGTTGGACAGGAATGACATTTTTTAGCTACTGAGGAGAGTATATTAATATACATTGACACATAGGCACACTTAGATATGTATGTTAAAAAGGTTTCAGGTTATAATTGACTATTAAACACTAAACAATACGATAATTTAATATTTTATAAATAAATTTAGAACACTTTAGGAGGTCTGAGTTAGTAATAAATTAATAGATAATAAATATCAGGTATTTCTTTGTTTTTTACCCATTTAAACTACAGACAATCTAAACATTAAAAAATATATTTGCACTTAATAAGGGAATCGTTCTTGATTTATGTACAGTTAGCATTTATTTTAAGTTGTCTCATTTATGTTTACAGTTATATTATTTTGAATTATGTGCCATATGTACATGCATGTTATTTTTTCAGTAAGATTACTGTAGCAAGGTAAAGCCAAATATTTCATTTCTTTTTGTTTTCACTCACCTTTCTATCCTTGCAATGAAAAGTCTAACTGGTATGCTATCATAGAAAACTCTTGCTTTCCTCTAAACTGGTCTCTATATTGTAGCTAAAATAATTTTTAAAAACTTCTTTGTCTTTCTATGATTTCCTATTATTCTTATATAAAGATCAAATTGTTAATATGATCTTCAAATCCACGTATAATCTGGCTTCTGATTTTCGTTTTAGGCTCAAGCCACACCAATCTTCCCCTTGCTCTATCTACTCCAACTCCTTGCCTCCCACATTCTTAGTACTTTTGTATACTCTACCCTCACCTGGAATGTTGTGTCCACTTCTTTGCCCACTTAAATCTTACAAGTAACAGATTAAGTATCAATTCCTCAGGGAGGTAAACCCTGACCCATGGGACTAGATGAAATATTCTTGTTATCTGCATCTATGTATTTTTACAATAGTTGCTACACTTTTAATTCTCTAGTTAAATCCTTAAATGACTTGCTTAATACTTTTCCTGTCAGACTACTAGTACCCTGAGGCCAGAGGCTATGTCTGCCTTAATAATAAGGAGCCATGTTGTTGTTGTTGTTATGTGCCGTCGAGTTGGCCCCGACTCATAGCGACCCCTCCTTGGGTTTCCGAGGCAGTATCACTACGGAAGTAGGATTGCCCAACCTTCCTTCCGAGGAGTGGCTGGTGGGTTTGAACCGCCAGCCATAGGGTTCTTTATAGTCCCCAATGTTTATTTGATGTTCAATAGACATTTCTGGGCTAAGCACACTACTTCAAAAATTCACAGTTATAAGTGGGCTTAGAATACATCCTATACAATCACTCAACTAATGTAATTTCCTTATGGCTTTCCAAACAAATCATCCATCCATAACTTGTTTGAATATTTCCAAGAACTCCTTAACTTAAAAGTCTGGTAAGCTAAGTTTTAGAAAACAAAAACAAAGGTAAAAACAAAAACGTCTTCTTCATATTAAGACAAAGTCAATCTCTAAAAGCTACTACTTTACAACACTGAGGGATTCAACTAATAACTATTTAATTCTGTAGGAGTGCATGGTGCTGCACGAAACCTTATGCTAGGTGTTTTCCGGAGAAAATTTTTCATATTAACCCTTAGAGAAAGTTTTCTCGTCTTCTTTTCCTCTGGACTAGTAGATTTAGGTTCTAGGCCTATGCCTGCCATTATTTTGCTATATGAGCTAACCAATTGTTTTGGTTTACTCAGTATCTGTACATACTAGGCAAATAAAGATTACTGTATGCTGTCAGTTTATATGAGGTGATGTTACATTTTATATTAACATTTGTAAATGATTACATGGATATTTGCCATTTTGACTTGATTATTGTGACATTCCATTTTGATGTAGGACATTTTGACTTTCAAGTTTTCAGCTTTTAAAACTACTAAGTAATAGGTTAGAAAAATCTTCAATCTAAAATGTACATTTGAGCCCAGGAGATGCGAATGAGATTGAGTTCATGGTTGAAATGAAAGAAAGAGTGCTGTGGTTCACAAGTTATTTATTAACGGGCATGGCTTACTTGAGCTCATACTTTTCCAGCTTACTAGGACATACAGTTTCACTTGACAAGCCTCTCCACTCCCAATGTTGTCTCTTCAGGGTTACATAGCCCAAAAGAAGCAAAAGCAAAACAGGAGACTCTCTCCCATTCAGTAGTGGATATGTGTGTAGGGTGGAGAGGTTGATTTTAGGGGAGATTTGGGGAGATAGGGAGACTTTTTTTTCATCTAGATTTGCATCTATAAATTAAGCATGATTTTGTAGTTGAAAACCGAACTACAAAGTTCAATATGTCTTCATCCACTGTGACAATTTTGCAATTGGTTTGGATCCTGCATGATTCTTTGAGAGAGATTGCATTCCTTCCAGAGTACATTTAACCAGGAAGTGCTCCATGCTTCAACATCCCACGTCACAACATTCCAACATCGAAGAGTATGGCACTGGCAGGTTTAAAGATCATTCCTGAAGTTTTCCCTGTTTACCAGATTCCCAGGCCAGGAGGTTCCTCCAGCCTTGGCCATGCTCTGTACCAGAATGACAACCTAGTACTGTTATTGCTCACTTACCTAGATGTGTTCCTTCTTTCATATTGAGATCCCCTGTGTGGGTTTTTAGTAGCTATTTATTTATAGGAGCAAACTTCCTCTGGGTCAACTTCTATCCCACAGGTTCCAGATTCCCTGGGGAAGGGATTATCTCACTTGGCCATTGCAACAACCTTGCTTGGCAGTATGATGAAATAGTATGGACTTGTTCAGACTGCCTAGATTAAAGTAAAGTTGGCTTTAGGCTTTGGAAATCTTCTGGTTTAAATCCTAGTGCCATCAATACTAGTTGAGTGATTCTTTCAATGTGTGTAATTTAATTTAAAATATTTCAGCATAAACAGTGTAATAGGTACATGTACTGGTGTAAGTTATACTCCACCTGCAGTTAGCATTCTAATATACTATCCAGGGTGACTTAGTTTGATTTTCAGTAAGAAAGTCCATACCCCAGAACTGGTTATCAAAACTGCTTCTGTTATGCATATTTATGTCAACATCAGATATCTTACCAATTAATTAGAAATTGAATCTCCATCGAGGAAATTAGTAGTATTCACCAAGATGTGTGGATTGGCTGATATATTTTAGAGATATAATGAAAGTGTAAGAATCTAGTTTCTTTAGGGTAGGGGCCCCAGGCATAAATCCTAAATAGGGTGGTATCCAGCCACTGTAACTGAGGATTTCTGGTTGCCTGAAGATTCCTTAAAAGGCTAACAGGATCCTATCTCTATTCCCTAGAGGCAGGAATATCCATCTCTAGGGAATTTCATGCAAAGTGGTAGATAGAGCACTTAAAAGAACAGAGTGCTGGAAGCAGGAGAAAGAGAAAAAAAGACAACGTAGAGTTTAGTGTTAGCACATATTTGGAATTAACTGCATCCAACTAACAAGAACAACAACCCATAGTAGATAATCAGTAATTATCTGTTGAGGGTTTCTGCTTAGGAATGACTATAATGATTGACCATGGAATTTAATCTGGATAAGGAGAGAAGAAAAGAACTCAAGTGATGTGGAATAGTGAAAAGGTAATAGGATCCGTAGATTGTAGGTTCCAGAGGGGATCAAAGGAGTGTTAGGAGTTGGGGTATTACAGTAAGTGAGGTTGAAAATAAGTCATAATAATCAGAGTTGAGTGACAGAAACTGAGAGAGAGGAAGGTAAAATGAGGGAGAGTCCAGGGTCAAGACTATGACAATGAGAACATTGGCTGAAGTAAAATGAAAGACAGGAATGGTAAGCTAGGGTACTGAAAAGATCATCTATGCAGGATTGTTGAAATCACCAAGAATTATGGTAGAAGCAGGCTTGGTTGGTAAAACTTACAATGAAGAAGGGACTAATAACTTCAAGAAATGAAGGAAGAGTGACCTCAAAGGTAATAATCAATTATACAAATTAA
>NW_006921662.1:118273-134315 GCF_000298275.1 Orycteropus afer afer
AAACCTATAACCATTGTCAGTTAGAGTTCCTAACATTTATTGAATAATTAAAAACTACCAGGCATGTGCTAACCCATTATATACTTCTAAATCTCACACAATTTTGTGAATAAGACATCAGAACTTGGTCAAGGAAAGTAATTTGCCTACGATAATACAATAATTTTTCAATGGTGATGCAGATGGCTTGATTTATAGATGATTTTGTCTTTGCTTCTTGCATGAACCTTTTTCTGGTCAATATTGCTCATTCTTACCCAAAGATGATCATATTGGAAACTCATATCAGAGTGAGTTTATTTAATGAAACAAGGAGAGTGAGGATACAGTTATGTCTCCTTACATATGTAAAGTATTTGTTCAGAGCCTTGCAGCCTTTCTATACTAGTTATCCAGTTATTTAAATGCATATGCTGGGCTACTGCTAGGCAAAACATCAATTTTGTAACACAGATGACTTGACATAAGCCACGATTGCTACATATTTGGTGCTAAATAAGTATGCGCTTTATGATCAAATGAATGCATGGATGAATGCAAATTTCATGCAAGCATCTTATGTTCATTCTTTACACAAAGTGTCAGAGTAAAAATATTTCATGTTTACCACAAAAGTAGTCAGGGCTGGATTACTCAAGAGATTTACCTGAAAAGGGTCTGTACATTTACTATAGTTTTGGCATCTGCCATGTAGTCTTCCTCGGCACTCATGGTACTTTCTTTATCCACGACCACCATATTGGCAGCAAAAGTCACTCCACACCTGAGTAAATCATCTAGGCTTTTATAAAAATAAACAGAGAAAAGAGGACTTTAAATAAATCACAATACTAGTATCAGTGCTACATTTTGCTTATGTCCTGAGCCTGTATAGTTTACCCTAACAGGTGGGTTTTCCAGAGAGTGCACAGAAAGTTATCAATGGGAATGATGATATAATATTCCCTAATGGTATGAAATTAATTGTATGTTTTAGCTCCTTACATTTCATTAGATTTCAAAGCATATACTTTAAGAATTTTTATTTTAAAATAGCTATTAATTATATAAATAAAATACAGAAAACTTCTATCCTTTTAATCATATAGAAATAGATCATTTTGGGTCATTCTTTTTACATTGATCACACTATTTCCAAGATGTAAAATTTACTTTTTTTTTTTTTAATTCCTAAGTTACATTTGGTAAGAGCATAATGAATACTTTTATGTTAATTTAGGTGATCAAATCTAATAAAGAAGTATTTACCATGAAATACTTTATTTAAATGTCTATTAGTTCTTTATGTAAGAGTTACAGATGGCTTATACACAGCCATGAGCAAGTGGAATATTACATAAATAAGTATCTGTTGTAGTCAAGCCTACAGCTCAAAGTTTTTGGACATGAGTTTGAATAGCTTTATTTTCTTGGCTGCATTAAGTAATTGCTAAACTAGGGTACAAATTCTTATGAGAAATAATAGAGTCAGATTTCTCACCTATCATTGATCAAAATATTTATTTATCTTTCTCCCACTGAATTAAAAATAAAAATTACCATCAAAGCTGAAACAGGTAAATTATTATATTATTATTATTATCACCTCTGCTTCATACAAATTAGAAAAATCAGGATTGAGCTGGATGAGGGAAATTAAACTTGAAGGAGTACAGAAATATCCTAAGCACAGAGTTGATTGAAAACAGTTAAGTATAGATGGGTAAATTGATTTCCACATTGTCTGATTTAAAATCAGAAGTGCAAACTTTAAAGCACTTTAATTCCATTTAGATTTTAAAGTTGAAGAGTCAGGTCTCTGAGGAACTTTTTAAACTGCATGATGGATTGCATTAGCCACATTACATTGTTGTTGTTATGTGTCATCAAGTTGCCTCCAATTCATAGAGACCTTATATACAAACGCTTCTAGGTCCTGTGCCAGCCTCATGAACCCTACTATACCCAAGCCGATCGCTGCAGCCACTATGTCAATCCATGTTGTTGAGGGCCTTCCCCTTCTTTGTTGACCCTTCACTTTACCAAGCATGATATTCTTCTCCAGAGAATGGTTTCTTCTGACAACATGACCAAAGTAGGTGACACGAAGTCTGGCATTCTCACTTCCAAGGAGCGCTCCAGCTGCACTTCTTCTAGGACAGATTTGTTAGTTCTTTTACCTGTCCATGGTACTTTCAGCATTCTTCATCAATGCCACAACTCAAAAGCACCAACTCTCCTTTGGTCTTCCTTATTCATTGTCCAGTCCTTACATGCATATGAGGCAATTGAAAATACCATGGCTTGGGTTAGGTACATCTCAGTCTTCAAAGAGATATCTTTGGTCTTCAACACTTGAAAGAGGTCTTTTGCAACAGATTTGGCCAATGCAGTAAGTCTTTTGAGGTCTTTACTGCTGCTTCCATTGTTGCTGTTTGCAGAACCAAGCAATATGAAGTCTTTGACAACTTCAATCTTTTACCCATTTACCGTGATGCTGCTTATTGGTCCAGTTGTGAGGAATATTGTTTCTTTTATATTGAAATGTAATCCATACTGCAGACTGTAGTCTTAAATCATCATCAGTAAGTGCTCTAAGCCATCCCCATTTTCAGCAAAGTTGTGTCATCTGCATATCTCAGGTTATTACTGAGCCTTCCTCCAAAGCTGATGACACATTCTTCTTCATATAGTCCAGCTTCTTGGATTATTTGCTCAGCATACAGATGGAATAAGTACGGTGAAAGAATACAACCCTGATGCACTTCCTTCTTGACTTTAAACCATGCAGTGTCCCCTTGTTCTGTTCAAATGTCAACCTCCTGGTCTACATACAGGTTCCTCATGGGTACAATCAAGTGCTCTGGAATTCCCATTTTTCTCATTGTTATCCATAAATTATTGTTGTTGGTGGTGTTATGTGCTGTCAAGTCGGACTTGACTCATAGCGACCCCTCCTTGGGTTTCCGAGGCAGTATCACTATGGAAGTAGATTGCCCCATCTTTCTTCTGAGGAGTGGCTGGTGGGTTTGAACTGCCAGCCTTCTGGTTAACAGTCAAGTGCTTTAGCCACTATGCTACCGGAGCTCCCCATAAATTATTATGATCTAAAAACTCAAATACCTTTGCATAGTCAATAAAAAAAAAAAAGTAAACATATTTCTGATATTCTTTGCTTTCAGCCAAGATGCATCTGACATCAGCTATGATATCCTTCACTCCATGTCCTCTTCTGAATCCAGCCTGCATTTCTGGAAGTTCTCCATCAATATACTACTGCAATCTTTTTTTTTTTTAACGTTGACTTTAATTTACAATGCAACAGTTCCCCTCTCACTCCCTTCCCATAGTTACCTCTTCCCAGTGTCCTTCCCACCATCCACTCCTGCCCTCTGAGCTATATCCATGTGCACATACAGCCATTCTATTCTTCCATGACTGTTCTCTCCAAGAATGTATCTACCTAGTGTAAATGTTCACCTCATATGCCTGTCTCTTGATTGGCTGAAAGCCACAGGTGTGGGTCTAATTCTAGACCTGAAGGGCAGCTAGAGGTCATAGTCTCAGTGGACCCATCAGGCTCTATCAGATCAGCAAACCCTTTTATTTTCTCAAATGATTTTGAGTTTTGTTCCACATTGCTTTCCCACTCTGTCCAGGATTTTCTACAGAGATCCCCCTCCAAGTGGCTGACAGTGGTAGCTGGGCCCCATCTAGTTCTTCTGGTCTCATAGTCATATAGGCTGAGGATTGCATGGTGTACCAGTCACTTGGACTAACATTTCCATGAATCTTTGGTTTTCTTCATTCTTCTTTGCTCTGGATGAGGAGAGACCTATCGTTGCATCTAGATGGCTGCTTGCAAGCTTTCAAGATACCAGTCGCTACTCACCAAAGTAGGGGATGGAACAATGTTTTGTGTAGTATGTTACACCAATTGAGCTTGAAGTTCCTTCTGACTATCATCCTGAGCCCACAGGTCCAGTTACTCACGCCCTTTAGGTAGCTGGCTGTGCCCAAGAAGTGACTACAATCTTACCCCAATAGTTTTTTAATTATCTTCAGTAAGATTTTACTTGTGTGTTATATCAATGATTTTGTTCAATTATTTCCACATTGTGTGGGATCACCTTTCTTTGGAATGGGACAAATATGGGTCTCTTCCAGTCAGTTGGTCAGGTAGCTGTCTTCCAACTCTCTTGGCATAGCCGAGTGAGTGCCTCCAGCATGGTATCCATTTGTTGAAATATCTCAATGGGCATTCTCTCAATTCCTGGAGCCTTGTTTTACACCAACTCCTTTAGTGCAGCTTCAACTTCTTCCTTCAAAACCATTGGTTCTTGATCATATGCCATCTCCTGATATAGATGAACAACTACCAGTTCTTTTTGGTATAGTGACTGTGAATTCCATCCATCTTCTTTTGATGTTTCCTGGATCATTTAACATATTGCCCATGGAATCTTTCAATATTGCAATTCAAGGCTTACATTTCTTCCTCAGCTATTTCAGCTTGAGAAATGCTGAGCTTGTTCTTCCCTTTTGGTTTTCTACCTCCAGATCTTTGCACATTTCATTATAATAATTGACTGTGTCTTCTCTAGCTGGTCTTTGAAATCTTCTGTTCAGCTCTTTTATCTTGTCAGTTCTTCCATTTGCTTTAGTTATTCTCCTTTCAAGGACAATGTCAGAGTCTCTTCTGACACATCCATTTGGGTCTTTTCTTCCTTTCCTATCTTTTTAATGACCTTTTACTTTGTTCACAGATGTTGTTCTTGATGTTATCCCACAATTCCTCTGGTTTTCGGTCATTGGTGTTCAATGCATCAAATTTATTCTTCAGATGGTCTCTCAATTCAGAAGGAATATAATCAAGGTCATAATTTGGCTCTCATGGACTTCTTTTAATTGTCTTCAGCTTCAACTTAATTTGCATATGAACAGTTGATGGTCTGTTCCACAATCAGCTCCTGGCCTTGTTTTGGCTGAAGCTATTGAGCTTCTCCATCCCCTCTTGCCACAGATATAGTCAATCTGATTCCTGTGTATTGCATCTGGTGACATCCATGTGTACAGTGACCATTTGTGTTGTTGAAAAAGTTATTTGTGATGTGTAAGTCATTGGTCTTGTAAAATTCTATCATGCAATCTCCAGCATTATTTCTATCACCAAGGCTTTATTTTCCAACCACTGGTGATTCTTCTGTGTTTCCAACTTTTACATTCCAATCACCAGTGATAATTAACACATTCTGATTACAAGTTCAGTCAATTTCAGATTGCAGAATCTGGTAAAAATCTTCTATTTCCCCATCTTTGGCTATGGTGCTTGGTGCATAAATTTGAATAATAGTAGTATTAACTGGTCTTCCTTATAGCGTACGGATACTGTCCTATCACTGAAAGCATTGTACTTCAGGATTGATCTTGATACATTCTTTGTGATGATGAATGTCATGCCATTCTTCTTCAAGTTGTCATTCCTGGCATGGTAGATCATATGATTGTATGATTCAAAATGGCCATAACCAGTCCATTTCAACCCACTAATGCCCAGGATATTGATCTCTATGTGTTCCATTACATTTTTGACAACTTCCAATTTTCCTAGATTCATAGTTTGTAAATTCCATGTTCCAATTATTAATGGATGTTTGTAGCTATTTTTTTCTCATTTTGAGTTGTGCCACATTAGCAAATGGAGGACTCAAAAAAAGCTTTATCCACATCATTTAGGTCAGCTCTCTCTCAAGAGGCAGTTCTTCTCCAGTCATATTCTGAGTGCCTTCTGACCTGAGGGGCTCATCTCCTGGCACTATATCAAACAGTGTTTCAGGGTTATTCATAAAGTGTCAGGGCCATTCATGAAGTTGTCCAGTAATATATCAGACAGTGTTTCATGGCTATTCATGTTAGAAGGCATTATTTTCCTTTTATGGGAAGACAAGAGGCAGGATTTCTTATAAGCCCACAGCATATTACCTTAGGTCCAAGACTACCAAGAGCAGTTCAGAAAAAGAAAAAAAAAAAAAAATCACTGAAATGAGGTACAATGTTCCGTAGCAGAGATTTTATGGTTAAAAATGTGGAGACAGAATGTTATTCCAAATAAATTTCCTATCATGAGAGAGGTCAGGTCCATAACATCCAACTAATATGATGGCCTTCAAGTCTAATCTCAATAAAAGCTGAGTTTTCCTTTAATCTAGGAAATTCAGAATTGTTCTTACATCACAAAACTACATGTTTTTTAAAAAGAGTTAGATGGAAAATGAATGTAATCTTTCTCACTATGAACTATAAAAACAATGCCTAAGGCATATGCTTTCAGACACCTTATTATAATTTTAAATCACTTTCATATATGTCAGCTCCTACAATCTCTTTTCCCAAAATACTGAACCAAATTCACTATCATTAATTCCAACTCCCAGAGACCTCTCCTTGGGTTTCTGGGCAGTATCTCTATGGAAGTAGATTGCCCAGTCTTCCTTCCAAGGAGTGGCTGGTGGGTTTGAACCAACAGCCTTCTGGTTAGCAGTCAAATCTCCTTTAGCCCCAGTTTAAAAAAAAAAAAAAAAGTATCACAATTTTCTATATAGAATAGGAAAAAAATAAGTTGTGGAACATAAACTGAATTAGACAGAGACATATAGATAGAAAAGATGAATGTTTCACTGGAGATTTAACAAAGTTGAATTTTATACTGAATGAAAATTTCACTAGGAAAGTGCCTATGCTAAATAGCTATTAACTATCTACAACCCTTCATGTCAGTTAATTCCATTCTCAAAATATCGGCTGCTGTGGTGTAAGCTTAACTTTGAAAGATTACTTTAGAATGATGAAAAATGAGTAAATGTATAGAAAATACATAACATTAGAATGACATTTCTGAACCATCTATAGATATTTTTGTTCTTCTTTTTTAAATTTTGATTGTGATTTGGGTGAAAATTTACAGAACAAATTCAATTTCCATACAGCAGCTCAGACACATTTTTGTTCATGTTTTAACTTTAAAATATTAGTTTGTTTATTTAATATTTGCTACACTGCATTTTTTTTTTTTTTTTTTTTAAGGAGCTCTGGTGGCAAGGTGGTTGACAGTTTGAACTCACCAGCAGCTTTGCAGAAGGAAGACAGGGCAATCTACCTCCCTAAAGATTTATTGCCTCAGAAACACAATAGGGGTCGCTATGAATCGATTCAATGGCAGTGAATCTTAATCTTTTTTATTTTTAAAATAAGCAACTGAATTATTCTTATAATTTTTGTATTATTACAATTTCCTCCACCAGCCTCTCTAACAAAGCAACTGCATATTTTATTTTGCCATGGTAGCTTTACACAATTTAGCCACCAGATGGCAGTCCAAGAAAGAAGTAAATCTGGATGAAAAAAGAGTCAGGGATAATCTGGCAGTGCCTTACTTTCCACTTTCATCTAAGATCCTTTTTTCCAGGGAGGACTAGGATGTGAATGTGTAAGTGTGAGGCAGTGTTTGAGAGAATCTATTCATTTCTTCACAATGTTGTTTTTTTCTTTTTAAATGGAATATATTAAACATACACAAAAGAGATTTGTATAGTGAATCTCCCTATCACCTACTTTTAATAAGTACCTACTTTTCTCATATCTATCCTTAGGGATTTGATGCCTTCATTTATTTTTCTCTTCCTCTCTGCAACTACTTTTCACTTTTATAGAGAAATAATTCACATCTCAGTTTACATCAGAAAAGGCAGATTGGAGGTTATTCTTCAACTTTTAAATATACAATATTTATAATGAATTGTAATAGAGCACTAGATAGATGTTCAAAGTAACATCACTAGTTATACAATAAGGCATGATTTTATTTAGAATTCTACTTTCATGGGTTTAAATAGAAGTTTTAGTATACCTAACCACATTTTAGTTACTTGGTAGTTATTAATATGACAACCGATGATAGAAATGATGACAGAGTAGAATGAAGGCTAAACACATTTTAGTCTCTGGCTTTTAAAGCGTCCACAATCAATAAACACTGTCAAAGTTGCAAACTTTGTTTTTTCCTAATTTACAGGATACAATACAAGCAATAAAGTTCTCGATTGGTAAATTTTGACAGTTTAAAAGTTCTAGCTGAAATGTTTTAAAAAATAGAAAAATAACATATTTTATTATTCCAAGTGTATTATTTTGTATATGTTTATGTCACCTTGATGAATATATGAGAATTTGTACTTCAATCTTAATATATTGCACATATTTGATGTTTTAACTAACAAATATTTTAGAAATTGTAAACACATATATGTTACTCGAATAAAGTAAACTTTTAAGAATATATTTCAATTTCTCAATCTCACTTTTAACATGAGTATTTCCAAATTATTCTGCAAGTTTCCACAAATTATGTCAATGACATCAATGAAATACAATGCTGAACCTTTAGATTTTTTTTTATAACTATGGGAATACTAATAACGATATTTTTATAAAAGGCACAAAACTGAAATTGTTTTAGAAAACCGAGCAAACTTGACAAAATTGACATGCAGCGAGATTTGTTTTACTTCAACACTAGAGTACTGCTTAGGAATTTTAAGTACAAGATGTATAGCACAAGAACATAAGCTCTACATGCAAAATATATCATCTTTGCAATACTGATATGACAAAGTACACTCATCATGCAGTAACGAGGCACAACACATGACAAACCACAAGACACTCCACTAGTTAGTGTGCCAAAGATTGTGTCACCTACTTGTCAATAGAGCCCACCATGTAGTAAACCATTGGAAACCAACAGATTGCATCCAGAAAATGCATATCTGGCCTAAGTAGCAGATGGGTTACAAAATGAAACACAATGTCACACAGTGGTAGCACTTCTAGGGAAAGGAAGTAAGTTGACTTAGTTTGCATTTCCAAAACTAAACAATGCTAATGAGATTAATCTTAAAGTAATATTTTTTGATAATTTTAATTATAAATGGGCATTTGTCCTTGTTATGAATAAAACAATGTACTCAGATTCATAAACATAATTTGTATTTCAGTTTTACAAACCAGAAACATTATGGCTTAATTCTACTAAAATACCGAGGTGATCTTACTTATGACTAAATAAACCTTGTAAATAAACTTTAAAGTTACTTAGGTGAAGAAAGTTTTGTTAAATGAAGAAGTAATGATTTTTTTCTTAGATAAACTTTAGCATAGGGAACCAAATTAGCATAACAATTAAGGACAACCTTTTCTGATATATATATAAATATATATGTATATGATGACAATATGCTTCCTAATGTCTCAATAAATATAGTATATGAACCAGTGCAAAATATGCATTATATAAAATGAAAATTAATATTTTTTGCTTTACTGAATATTTATTATTGAGCAAATATTTATTATGACTGAATCATAAAGCTCAAATATTCCTATTTTTTTAACCTATTGCATTTAACCTATTGCATTTAACCTATTGTATTTACTTTACTTTAGTCATTAATTCATTCATGCACCTATTCACCCAGCATATAAGTACCAAAAACCTCTTTATATAATAAACAACAATATACTTAAGCATATGCCAAAAGAAAATATGGTATTAACTTGTACTATAAGAAATAGTCTTTGGAAACATATATAAAGAAACACAAAATTATAATACATGTTTTAATCTGAAAACCAGGTAGTACATTACACTTAGGAGGCAGAATTATGTAACATTCAAGGGGTGATATCTAGCATGTGTGTTAGCATGAGGAAGAGTTTGCCTCATATGAGAGGAGAGGAAAATTCAAGGTGAAAAGAATTACAACATCTATATTTTCCCAAGTGCTGATCCCCAGCTAGATCAATCCTTTTTCTCCCTGAGTTATCTTCTTCCTGTTGATCATTCCCCTATCTCTTTTCATCCTAAAGAAAAAATGTTCAATATAGAGAAGCATAAAAGCAGAAACTTTCTAAAGACTATCCCTGTTAGAATTTTGACCAAATTTCTCCCGTCCTTAAATTTCTTTCTGATGTTTTAAACAACCCCAAAATAATACACCTTATAGCTATAGCTGTAATACCCCAGTTAATTTCAAAAGTCCTCAATTATTAGATTAGTAAGTTATTTTGAATTTATATTATTAATCATTGATGTTTTGTGTTATTTCTCGATATATTTAGAACACTGGCATGGAATCTATGGTCTACATTTTTTTAGCATTACTTTTTATAATTTAAGGAGCTCTGGTGATGAAGTGGATAAGGCACTTGACTGCTAACCAGAAGTTCAGCAGTTTAAACCCACCAACCACTCTGCAGAAGCTTCGAAGATGGGCAATCTACATGCATAAAAATTTACCACTTGGGAAACCCAGTGTGGGTTGTTATGAGTCAGAAATGACTCAATGGCAGTGAGTTTTTTTTTTTTTTTTTTTAAATATAATTTACTTCAAAACATTTATAGAAGCAATGTTAGTGAATCAAAAGTTACAAACATTTTAAGCTGCTGATGTTTACTTGTTTTGTTGTTTGCTTTCTTTTGTATGTTGTCCACAAACACTACACCAATACTATACAATCCCAGTAGCAATAAACAATAGTGCATATGGTAGAGACTTCTAGTTTTCCTCTCTCTCTGGTCACTACCCTGCTTTGTTCAAAGAAGAGTCACAGGTCATTCCATGGAACTGCTAATACAAAGCCCTTCAGGTCTCTTTTCCGTTTTAGCGAGTATGAAAGCACAAATGAGGATACAAAGGTCAAGCCTGCACAGCTGAGCCACTGCATGGAGCAAAGGTATTATGAGTCACCTGAACTTGCAGTAGCATTCCTCAAAGAAAGAAATAAACTGTCGTTGATCTGAACCACTGAGATTTGAGGGTTGTTACTCTGTCTTTTTCTTGCTATTTTGATTTTATCACTCTTGATCCTAAATTTTCATATGATCCCAGTCAAGGAAAGTATCCATAACTTTTATGTGGCAGAGTTGAGTCTCTAACTCTTCATTATTGATTGCACATATATACCCTGGGTGGAATAATCATCTGTTTAACTTGACTCATTCTTTTAGGTTGAAATCATTTCGATTTTGCCACGCTGCTTTGTCTGACAGATAACCACTTACAACAATATTTAATATTATTTAATCATCTGATTAAATAAAGATAATGAAGGTTTTCTGTGTAACAAGCAGTACTGGGGTCATTAGAGACTAAGTCCTTATACTGTGTCAATCTTGTTACAGATAGAATTGAAATTAAAGACTTTGTTGTTGCTTTTATAGCAGAGATTATTAAAGGTATTTGCATATCAAAATGATTGCCTTGGTCCAGTAAATTCATGAATTTTAGTAATTTGCAATTCTGCCGTGAATGTGTATTTACAGTGTACAACTAAATATTTTAGAAGTTAGAATTAATATCTCTCATGTGACAGCATTGTTCATCCTTCCATGAATTCAGCTATATTGTAAGCTAAATAACATTCCTTGAAACCTGGTAACTACGTAATCCTAATGAACCATTATCTAATGTGGGGCCTCTAATATGGAATACTGTTTGTAAATGTAATCTTGTATAACACATAGATTCATCTGCTGCTGCTCTTGATAGAGTTTTAAAGGAAACATGAAATGTAAAGAATAAATCAACTACACATTATTTACCTGTATTGTGCTGGCTCATTTATGTAAATTGGAAAGGATGTTTATGGCACTAAGTTGCCATAGTTCATAAATAACTAATATCATAAGCTCTTAACAGGATATACTCTCTAGTCATTGAGAGACAGTTAATTTGCAAGCATAACCTTTTAATAATTGTACTGAAAGGAAAATATTGAGACACCTTTAACAAAAATATGAAATATTCAGAAAAGTAGGAGATAGACCTTTCTTATATTACACTCCCAAAGTGAAGATGAATGAAGAGTTGGACAGAGAGAAATGAAATCATAAATACAACAAGATAAAATATATGAAACTTCTTATCTGACTACTAAATAGAGAAAGCCTGTCTATGCTAAAACCTACATGAAGACAAAGTGATGGAAATATTAATAGATTTAACTATATAACTTGATACAAAGTTTTAAATAAACAAATATTAAACAAAAGATTATTACCTATACAAAATCTATTGATCACATTTGCTTAATAAATAAAGTTTTTCAAATTAACACACATGACCGGAAAATGAATCAAGGGCAAAATTAATAATATATGTTGTTATGCACCGTTGAGAAGGTGCTGACTCATAGAAACCCTGTGTACAACAGAAAGAAACATGGCTAGGTCACATGCTATGTGCTATGCTTGAGCCCACTGTAGTAGCTGCTGTGTCAGTGAGGGTTTTCCCCTTTTTTTGCTGACCCTCTACTTTACCAAGCATGATATCCTTCTTCAGAGAATGGTCCCTTCTGAACACATGACCAAGGTAGGTGGGATGAAGTCTGGCCATTTTCTCTTCCAAGATGCATTCTGGCTGGACTTTTTCAAGAAGAGCTTTGTTCATTCTTCTGGCAGTCCATGGTATTCTTTGCTAACACCACAATTCAAAGGAATCAGCTCTTCTTTGGTGTTCCTTATTCATTTTCCAGCTTTCACACATATATGGGGTGATTAAAAATACTATGGCTTGGCACCTTAGTCTTCAAAGAGACATCTTTGCTTCCTAACACTGTAAAGAGGTCTTTTGCAGCAGATTTGCCCAGTGCAACATGATGTCTTATTTCTTGGGAATTTACTATGGACCCAAGTTAAATGAAATTCCTGACACCTGCAATCTTTTCCCCATTATTGTGACGTTGCTTATTGGTCCAGTTGTATTTTCATTTTCTTATGTTGAGGTGTAATCATACTGTAGACTGCAGTCTTCAATCTTCATCAGTAAGTGCTTGAAGTCATCTTCACTTTCAGCAAACAAGGTTGTGTCATTTACATATCACAGGTGGTTAATAAGTCTTCCACCAAACTTGATGCTGCATTAATCTTCCTATAGTCCAACTTCTCAGATTATTTGCTCAGCATGTGGACTGCATAATATAGTGAAAGGATATAACCCTGACACATGCCCTTCCTGATTTTAAAGCATGCAGTATCCCTTTGTTCTGTTCCAGTAACAGTCTCTTGGTCTATGTACAGGTTTCTCATGAGCACAATTAAGTGTAGTGGAATACACATTTTTCGTAATGTTATCCATTATTTGTTAAAACCTACACAAATTCCTTTGCATAATCAATGAAACACACATAAACATCTGTCTGCATTCATTGCATTCAGCCAAGATCCATCTGATATCAGCAATGATACTCTTCATCCCACGTCCTTTTCTGAAATCAGCTTGCACTACTGTATGTTCCCTGCTGCAATCATCTTTGAATTATTTTCAGCAAAATTTTACTTGCATGTGGTATTAATGATATTGTTCAATAATCTCCACATTCTATTGGATTATCTTTCTTTGGAATGGCACAAACATTGATTTCTTCCAGTTGGCCAGGTCTTTCAAATTACTTGTCTTCTTCCAAAGTACTTGGCATAAATTACTAAGTGTCTCCAGTGCTGCATCCATTTATTGAATATCTCAGTGTGTATTCTGTCAATTCCTGGAGCCTTGTTTTTTGCCAATTCCTTCAGTGCAACCTTGACATCTTCCTTCAGTACCATTGGTTCCTGATCATATGCCACCTCCTGAAATAGTTGAAAATTGACCAATTCTTTTTTGTACAATTACTCTGTGTATTCCTTCCATCTTCTTTTGATGCTTCCTGTATCATTCAATATTTTGCCCATACAGTCTTTCAAAATTGCAACTTGAGGTCTGAACTTTTTCTTCAACTTTTTCAGCTTGAGAATTGCTGAGCATATTCTTTTTAGTTTTCTAACTCTTGGTCTTTGCACATTTCATTACAATAATTGACTTTGTCTTCTTGAGTTGCCCTTTGAAATCTTCTGTTCAGCTCTTTTACCTTGTCATTTCTTCCATTTATTTTACCTACTTTTCATTCAAGGGCAATTTTCAGAGTCTCTTTAGACATCCATCATGGTCTTTTCTTCCTTTTCTGTCTTTTTAATGACCTTTTCTTCTGTTCATGCATAATATTCTTGATGTCATCCCACAGCTAATCTGGTCTTTGGTTACTGGCATTCAATGTGCCAAATCTATTCTCTAAATTCAAGTGTGATAATATCAAGGGTGTATTGTGGCTCTCGTGGACTTGTTTTAATTTTATTCAGATTGTACTTGCATATCAGCAAGTGATGGTATGTTCCAAACTAGACCAAAATGAAGCATGCTGAAACCAGTTAGTGATAAAAGAAATGTAAATGTAACAAATACAAAAAGTAACTGATGCCAGTATATAAAAGAAAAAGGAACATATTATCAATTAGATTACTAATAGTAATTCTATTGAGAAAGGTGATTGGTCACCTACGAGCCTATGGCTTTCTCTCCTTATGAAAACTCTCATTATAAAAACTGCCATTTTACAAAAGTATTAGTAATTGCGAGAAAATAAAGAGGTTTGTGAATTTGGATGGATTTGTAAAATTCAACACCATTATTTTTCCCCATTTAACTAACACAATTAAATATATAACACAATATAAACTAAATTTCTTTATATCAAATACAAAAACTGAGTGTAGTTAACTTAGAAAGTTATTAAAATATTTAAAAAATTATTTCTTTAAAAGATACAAATGCAACTTCAATATTTTTCCTATATGTGTTTATTAATATATGTGTATGCTTTACAACAACAACATGCTTTTACAAACAGTTCATTTGTTAGCTTTTCATAATTCCACTTTTAGGTAGTTTATTTCTACCTAAAAAATATACAAGTAGCATAAATTTAAGGATGTAATGGAAATAAATTTTGTTGTTTTTACTTGTGTTTTCACACAAATCCACCTGTCTGTTGGAAAAGTGACAGTGTTATTTGTTTAATTGACAGACAGGGAATTGACTTTTCCTTACTGTCTTTTGCAAGTCAGAATGGGAGCAATGGTAGTTAGTGGCAGAATGCTTGCCTTACATGCAGGAGATTCAAGCTTGATTCTGCCCAGTGCACCACCACCTGTCTTTCTGTGGAGGCTTTTGTGTTGAGGAGCTTCCAGGCTACCATGGACTAGGAAGACTTGAATTTACTTCCAAGAATCAGCCAATGAATGCACTACAGATCTCAGTGGTTTGATCTGCAACCTATCATGGAGATGGAGTAGGACTGAGTAGTATTTTAATTTTGTTCATGGGGTCACCATGAGTCAAGGGTTGACTCCATGGTAACTAACAACACTGCCTAACACTTTATACCCATTATCTTGTTTCTCACAATAAACCCAGTTGTGCAATAAAATCTGTATGAACTGTTGAATGTAAAACCAATTTTCCTTGTAAATCTTCCCCTCAATCCTAATATAAAAAGAAAAAACAAAAAAAAAAAAAAAAAAAAAACCCAAATCCTTTCTATAAATGGGATAACATTTAGATTCAATAATGTAGAACAGGCCTACCAAATGGGAATTTAGCCCTCATCTAAGATCTATGAATCCAAAGTTTGAATTTCTTTAATGTGGACTGTGATATATCAGAAGTTTTATCATGACTATTAGAGTGAGATGAACTGAAGTTCTTGGAACTCTATTTGAGAAGAAGATTGATTTAATAAGCAAATAGTGAAATAGGTCTTTGCAAAATTTGGAGCATTAGCCTGATCTTGTATTTAATTTTTGACTTTGGGTAAGACATTCCAAAGCTTTTGACTCTGTTTTACCTATCATATGAAATGGCTTTATCAGATGACTAGATGAATTTTAAGGGTGGGGTGGTAATCAAAATATTTAAAATCGGTATGGCACAATAATCTATCAGAACACATGGCCAATCTATTAGAACTGACACCAGCTCTAATAAACCAGTACCAAGTAAAAGAGGTTTGTGACTGTGATATGTTTTGTTTAATTACTATGTCATATCTAGAAAACTTTCATTTGGAAAAGTTTTGAACACTTACTTTGCTTTATAATGTATGTGTGTATTATGAAATGTACTTTATCATCTTG
>NW_006921662.1:134835-146263 GCF_000298275.1 Orycteropus afer afer
ATCACTTTTGAGAAATATACAGGAAGCTATGAAATTTTACAGTGAACACTTTCTCCCTAATCCTTTGAAATCAAGTCAAACCCTGCAAACATCATCTAACAACAGTATCATGTGACTCACGGGACTCCAAATACAAGTCATCATACAAGCAAAGGGGGATTAAACACAAAAATAATCAAGAGTTAAAATACATTCTTATTTCTAAAAATAATTGGCAAACTATATATTTTTTCCAAATATCATAAGTGAGGTAAGGTCATATATATATTTGGAAGAAAACTAAACTAGGAATAACATAGCAGGTTTTACTCTAGAGATGATTGGAAAGGTCAGTGAGCTGCTTTGAGTCTCCGTTTCCTCATCTGTAAAATAAGAGGGTGGTGTAACCAAGTCACATGGATTTTGGTTTATTTGAATCCTATCTTTATGACTTAAAAATTTTGAGATCTTGAGCTGTTTGGTCCGTCATTCTGAAGCTTAATCATTACTACATGATGTAGATATAGTTCTTATGGGGGAAAGGGGGAAAAATATTAATAAATTGTGTAGTGTGATGACACAAGGAACTCTGGTAGCACTCTGTAGAGCACTCAGCTGCAAACCAAAACCCGGCAGTTTGAACCACCCCGCCCCCAACAGCTCTGTGGGAGAAAGACGTGGCAGTCTGCTTTAGTAAAGATCACAGACTAGGAAATGCTATGGGGCAGTTCTACTCTGTCCTATGTATGGCTATGAGTAAGAACCATCACAATGGCACTAACGGTGTAATGAGAGACATAGTAAATTCTCAATCATTACTACTATGATGAATAGAGAGAGGGTAGAAGTAAAGAATATTAACTTTATAAATGATTTTGATAGTCTATTCAAATAAAATATCCTATGATAAAAACTGGGAGCTCTGGTAGCATAGTGGCTAAGGCACTTGACTGCTAACCAGAAGGCTGGCGGTTCAAACCCACCAGCCACTCCTTGGAAGGAAGGTTGGGCAATCCTACTTCTGTAGTAATACTGCCTCGGAAACCCAAGGAGGGGTCGCTATGAGTCGGGGTCGACTCAACGGCAAATAACAACAACAACAACAACATGATAAAAGCTACATGTACATTTATATACAGGTACTGATTAGTTTGCCAATAACTGAAGGTTTTCAGATTTTATTTTAATTGTAAGTCTCACCCAAGACTTACAAAATGAGGATGCTCTGAGCCAATCAATTTATAAATGTCCCTATCTTGAATTCTGTGACCAAGGCAGTGAGCACAATACAGCAAGAAGAGGCAGAGGCAAAACCTGACACAACTGAATTCATATTGTTAATTGAGAGTCTGTGGTATGCCAGGTCATCATGTATTTTGAAGCGGCTTAACAGAGCAGTTTCAGGATAAGGGAACTTATAAGATGTTGGAGGTATTACTGTATATTAGATTGCTCAGTCTTCCTTCTGAGGAGTGGCTGGTGGGTTTGAACTGCCAGGCTTTTGGTTAGCAGGCAAATGCTTTAGGCACTAGGCTACCAAAACTCTTTATATTTCCTTAGATGCCAAAATTGTATCTAAAACTCAGTGAATTGTCAAATGAAAACTATATAGGTTTGATAAATTTTGAGAGTTGATTTTCATTGTTATCGTGATGTTAATAACTGCATTAGTGATAATCTTGATATTGGTATATTCGAAATAAATAGTGGCATGAAGTTATAATATATTGGGGACATATCACTATTTTGAGAAACTTCTTTTGATAATTTTGAAAGAGACAGAGTAACAGAATTTGGACAGATTTACTTGAATTTGAAACTGTGTCGCTGTGAAATTGAAGAGGAAAACTGGAATGTCCTAAAATATGGTACTGATCTAAATAAAAATCATCTGCTACTAATTTCCAGTCAAGAAGAGGAATATCTTAATTTTACAATGCAATGGCTTTGAGTACTATATTGAGTGATCTACATTTATATTTTCATAAGAATTCTACAATGTGAAGCAGTCTTATTTCACAAAAATAAATCAGTCCAACATTTTCAAAATAAATGAACATGGTAAAGCATTATTCATGTTATGCTATGTTATATGATGCAAGTTTTAACAGTGAGAAAATCATAAAAATTTATGATAATGTTTCAAAGTATAACATATAGAAACAGATCATTAATATGTTTATGTTAATTAATGATTCTATAGAAAGAGCTATATTGTCCAGTTTTTGCAGACTTTTTAAAATCATATTTTCCAGGCTGGTTGAGTAATTAAAGGAAAATTACTGTAATTATTTCAGTGGCATGCTTTCTACTTCTATTGTTACTAAATGGCCACTTGCAAAATAGTTTTAAATAAAATGTTCAGAGTACCTCAGTGATGTTTTAAGTAGCATTTTTGTAATAAATAACTACATTTATTTTTTTTTTACCATAGCACAGATTATAGTATACCTTCCAACCACTCATAAGCCATAATGTATCTGATTTAAAATAACCCATATAAATTAAAATCAACTATTTGATGTGCATAACAGAATATTCAAAGCTCTCTTTTTTGTTTGTGCATTTTTAAATATACTTACGGGTTATCCAATAGCAGCACTATGGGATTAAGTTCTTTCTTTGGTCTATAATATGCCCTGAGAGGAACAATGAAATTATACAATCCATTTCCAGCTGTTTCAGCTGCAACTATAATTAGTTTATTTTTGAATCCATAGGCTTTTGCATCCTCATAGTAGTTATGCTGGCAACTCTAGAGAAGAAAAATTATACAAAGAGATGTCATTTTTACACTCCAATAAAATATGGTGGAAAAAGTGTAAAATAAATGGAAATTTAAAATTAATCTAAGCAAGTAAGTCTTATATTTTCTAGCAAATTTGAAAACAGTTACATTTTTTTGTGTCTGGTTCTCAAACATATAGTAAGAAATACACATGTTCATGCACAATGAGAATGAATTGCAGCTATGCAGCTTAATGTTACAAGCCCTTTAAGCATTTCAGCTGCTAAATGAAAGGTCAGTGATTTGAACCCACCAGCCATTCCATGGGAGAATGTCTCCTTCAGTAAAGATTACAAGTGTAGGAAGCCCTGTGAGGGCAGTTCTACTCTGTTGTATAAGGTCACCATGAGTCGGAATTAACTCTACAGCAATGGGTAAGCTTGATGTTGGGGATGAACAAGGTCAGTAAGGTCAGTAAAGCAGGCTTATGGTCTCTTACAAACTAAAGCTTGGTGCTAGATGATTCTGGTGTATCTGTATATTTAAAATGATCTATCTGACTTTCTTTTCAAGAAATACAGTAAGTGAAATAATTAAACAACTTAAGAGAGTTTTCCAGTACTAAATACCTAAAGTAATAGATTGAAGAAAACAAACTAAAAGGAAAAACACAATTGACAAATCCAATTGTCTAAATGCATAACTCATCTGGCAAGACAATGACAGAAACATAAAAGTAATATTTTAACAATAACACAACAAATGCAGTAACAATATATTACCAAAGCTCATTGTTTCCCTGGAGGTAATTTTATTGTTTCCTGGGGGTCTAGAATCTTCCATTTTATTGGATTTAGCATTACTAAACCAAACCTAAATTATTTTATACTAAATTATCTGCATGGAGAACTGCTTTGGTGTTCTGTTCATTCACCCTGATATGTCTCTATTTGAATTTCCTTTTAATTATTCAGACTGAGATTAGTTGGCTTTCTGTGGAATAATCAAATGTAGAATATTCTTTGCCCTTTTCTCTCAAGGAAAAAATAAAAAAAAAAAAAACTATAAAACCCTGGTGAGAACATGGCACCATAACTCAGTACAAGCAAAAACAAACAAGAGGGTTAAACCCACAAAGACTATATATTTTGCATTCATTAGTCACAATATAAAATGAGCAAGCTTAATATGCTTTAAAAATAAAATAGACCATTTCTAGTGTGAACAAAAAGAAAGAGGCTGCTCTTTCTATAGAAAAAGGCTGCTAAAAGATAAGGAGATGTAAGTATGAAAAAATATGTATATAACTTCTATAATTGAAAAATATGACAATAAAATTAGAAACACAAACAAAACAAATTTATAGCAAATCTGTTGCAATGGAGGGAAATGGGAAATTAATGAATTCCAGGACAGAGTTAAAGAAATTACCTAGAATGGAAGAGGAAAAAAAAAAAAAAAGAAAGAAAGAAACTAAGTTAGAAAAACTAAGAAACTTGGAAGATGTCTGTATCTGTCAGAAAAGCTAAAGAAGACATAAAAGAGAATCAGAAAGAAGCCCTATGTAACCAAATATTTCCTGCATATTTTCTATAATTGATAAAAACTGAAATTATCAGCATCAGGATGCCCAAAGAATCTAAATCCAAATAAAGATAAATCTACATCTTACACATATTATAATGAAAGTACAGAACAGTTAATACAATAAGAAGATTCTAGAAGCACAAAGAAAAGAGAGACTCCCTTAAAAAAGCAGTGATTAAAATGATTGACTTCTCAGTAGCAAAGTGGAACACAAAGCAGTAAGGAAAATTTTCAAAGTGCTAAGAAAACTGCAAAAACATTGGATTGTGTGGATCTAACAAATTATGGATAATATTGAGAAGAATAGGAACTCCAGAACACTTAATTGTGCTCATGAGGAACATGTACATAGACCAGGAGGCTGTCGTTTGAACAGAACAAGGGAATACTTCATGGTTTAAAATCAGGAAGGGAGTGCATCAGGGTTGTATTCTTTCATCATGCTTATTCAATCTATATGCTGAGCAAATAACCCAAGAAGCTGGACTATATGAAGAAGAGTGTGGCATCAGGATTGGAGGAAGACTCATTAACAACCTGAGATATGCAGATAACACAACCTTGTTTGCTGAAAATGAAGATGACTTGAAGCACTTAACTGATGAAAATTTAAGACTACAGTCTGCAGTATGGACTGCACCTCAACATAAAGAAATGAAAATCCTCAAAACTGGAACAATAAGCAACATCAAGATAAATGGAGAAAGATTGAAGTTGTCAAAGATTTCATATTACGTGGTTCCACAATCAATAGGAATGAAAGCAGCAATTAAGACATCAGACATGGTATTGTACCTGGCAAATTTGCTGCAAAAGACCTCTTTACAATGTTGAAGAGCAAAGATGTCTCTTTGAAGACTAAGGTGCACCTGACCCATGCCATGGTGCTTTCAATAGCCTCATATGCATGTGAAAGTTGGATAATGAATAAGAAACACTGAAGAAGAGTTGATGCTTTTGAGATGTGGTGTTGGCAAAGAATATTGAAAGTACCATGGACTGCCAGAAGAACCAACAAATCTGTCCTGGAAGAAGTACAGCCAGAATACTCCTTGGAAGCAAGAACGGCCAACCTTCATCTCACTTACTTTAGCCATGTTGTCAGAAGGGACCATTCCCTGGAGAACGACATCATGCTTGGTAAAGTGGAGAGTCAATGAAAAAGGGGAAGGCCCTCAAGGAGATGGATTGACACAGTGGCTGCAACAATGGGCTTGGGTATAGAAAATATTGTAAGGCTGGCACAGGATGGGACAGTGTTTCTTTCTGTTGTACATAGGGTCACTGTGAGTTGGAGCAACTCGATGGCACCTAACAAGAAGAAGAAGAAGAAGAAGAAGAAGAAGAAGAAGGAAGAAAGAAAACTGAAAGTAGAACTGAAGACCCAGCAAAACTCTCAAGAATGATGGCAAAATAAGGGCATTATTGTTGTGGGAGAGCTGGGATTTCAACTCTAACTAACTTCAAAATTTAGAGGAACCAAGGCAGAAAATTTTTACTACCAACAGAATCTAACACAATTTCTAAAGGCTGTAATCTAGGAAGTAGGAAAATGAATCTAGAAGGAAGGTCTAACATATAAGGAATGGTAACAAAGACAATGGTAAAGAAAGTGAGTAATAAGTCTTCACTGGAACTGTGATTGGGGAATTATTAATATAAGCAGGATGTGAAGTCATATAAAGGGATAAGGTCACTCAGGAAGAGGTCACAGAAGAAGAATGATAGGTTTATGTTGGAAGCATTAAGAATTCCAATATTATGAGGCAAGCAGTGGAAAAAGAACATGTCTTCCCTAAGGAAACTTAAAAGTTGCTCAAGCAGTAAGAAAATAAACAAAGAGAGAACAGTTTCATGGAAACCAGGGAAGTTAGTTTAGTGTTGATAAACTTTGTCCAGGCCACCCAACAGCTGATACTTGTAGAGAATTACTGGACAATGTAATTCCAACTCAAATACTTCATGGATGCAGTAGAGACAGGTGGTCTTCAAAATCCCAACATAGTAGACTACCGCCATCTGGCCTAGTGTTGCCTAAATAACTGGTAATCCTTGACATCACTTGCCAATTAGTAACACTTAGGAAATGCACTTTCCAATATGGCAAAGAGACAGCTTGCAGTCTTTTGGCTCTAAAAGATCCTCTACTTTTTCACTCAGATCATCCTCTCTGAGAACCTAACCTTTCAGTTGGATCAGGTTTCCTGCTTGGAAATAAAATATTTCCACTCTTTGGTCTCCAGATATTTATTTTCTTTAACTGTGAAATGAAATCTGAAGTTTATGTTATTTTGGGGTCTTTTTAAAGGAAAATGTAGAAAAAATGATAAAGATAAAATTAGTCACAAGGTTTTGGAAAGGGTCAATGCAGATTAGGAAGTTTAAGATTTACTAAAATTATGGAAAATATACTGCAGGCCAGCAACATCAAATGGTGCACAACATTAAAGTGAAAGAAGAACTGGAAAAAAAAAAATGCCCTGAGATATGTAACCATCTACCACTAGGGCCCAGATGAATATTTAGGAGTAATGGCAAAGAACTGCAGGAAGATAAAGGCAGGAGTCTTCCAATGTTCTGATAAATCTTCTTTCTTAAGAGTGAGAGGAACACGCAAGATTCAGTGTTCATCATATGAAAAATTCCATAATAGCAATGTTATTAACAAAATGTATTAAGTGCCCACTTACTATATTAAGTTGCTAGTGCGGTGTTAGGTCTTGTTTTGCATGTATTAGTTTATATAACCCTTACATAAGCCTTATGAAGGTAATATTAAAATTATACCCACTTACAGAGGAGGAAAATGAAACTTAATGGTGAAATAATTTGCTCAAGGTACACAGCTTGTACTGGGAGAGCTGGGATTTGAACCCTAACTAAACTTCAAAATTTAGAATAAAAGGAGAAACTCCTGGGTAGAATTAGTGCCACATATGAAACTCTAGAGAAAGTGGAAAGATCTCTTCTTATCTACTTTCTTATTGTTAAGAAGGAAAACTTATGTATAGGTCAAGTCCAACAGCCATATTACAAAAAAGAGTGGAAAAAAAAAATCTTGCATTCTTAGACTCTCTTCATTTGGATGGATTCCCTAGAATATTCAGCAGGAACACAGAACTACTATGACCTTTGGGAAAGGAAGTATGAGACAAGACATTGATTTTAGTTTCCTGTAGTCAAAAATGAATCTTTGTGGCTAACATGCAGATTAGCTCCACTGATCGTATCAAAGAATTCCACATTGAGGTTTGAGGCAAAAATGACTGGAAAAATAAATAGCATACATTTGGCCAAAGTGACTTGTGGGAAACTTTTTACATTGAGGATTCATAAATTTGAGATTCTAGCACCTCTGTTTTCCTCTTTTGAAACAAGACTGGTTGATCCCTTTAATTAATTTAATACAGAGGTAAATCATTTTAGTAATCTTCAGTGCCATCAGGAAAATAAACTTTATCACTCTATGTTGCTATATCTACATCTAAAAAACTAGTACCCTTCAAAATATTTTAGTCAGAAGACTGTAAAAATTATAAAAATATATATAATTGTAAGATATCATATTTTATTTTTGGAGAAAACAAGAGCAACAACAAGTGCTTACCTTGTCTAATCTTAAGCAGCAAAATGGCACTTTTTCATGAAGGAGATGGCAAAAAGTGGGTGAACTTCCTATATATGGAGAGTAAGGGGGATAGCCTTTAGCATACCTGTAAAACAATGAAATATTGCCTGTGGGTAAGGCATGCATAGTTGGAAGTTTAAATTATGGCCATCTTGCTCTATTTTGATATTAGATGCAGTAACTCTTTATGTTGCAGTTACATTTTTATAATGAAATAGTTTAGTTTGGGGGTAGGCAATTACAATCTATGGACCGATTCTGATTTTTGAGTTAAGAATGATTGTTAAATTGTTAAATGTTAAAAAAAAATGAAAATAATAATATAATATTTCATATCATATGAAATTCAAATTTCAGTACCTGTACATAAAGTTTTATTGGAACACAGCTGTAGTCATTCATTTGCAGATCATCTATGGCTGCTTTCATGCTGCAACATCAGAGTTTAGTAGTTGCAACAAAGACCACAAAGTCCTCAAAACTTGAAAACTTTACTCTTTAGTCTTCCCTAGAAAAGAATTGCCATCTTCTAGTTTAGAAGATTAAAGTGCTCTGGTGGTGTAATACGTAAGACATTTGGCTGCTAACCAAGAGGTCAGCAGTTCAAATCCACCACTTCCTCCATAGGAAGGAGATGAGGGAATCTACTGTCCTAAAGATTTACAGCCTTAGAAACTCTAGGGGGTCACTGTGAGTTGGAATCAACTTTATAGCTGAGGGTAGTTTAGAAGATTTGGATATATTTGTAAAAATAGTAATACTAATTTTTATAAAACTCTGTTAAAGCAAAGGACATTATTATTCTTCATTCTATCAATATTCATTAGCCATAGATGAATAATGGAAAGGGGGCAAATGACTGATTTAATTATTCCACTAAGTTCCCACCAAAATCAGAAATTTTTACTCAAAATATTGTGAAAGACATTCAATTTACTTGCTGACTTTATATAAATAGCCACTTGCCTATTTTGGCTATATTAATTTTCAAAATAGAATTATCAAAAAGTGCAGCATAAATGAAAACTAGAAAATTAAAAAAAAATAGTATAGGCAAATTCCTTTCTCAAATATGGAAGCTTTTGAATGTAATAAAAATTAACCTCTTAAACCAAGAAATTTCCGGGTCTGTATGAAACTATGTTCCAGTTATCACAGATATGAATGTAAAATATAGCACATTTTGTAAATTTAGAAGATGGTAATATCCTTTATTACCTGAAGATCTCTTTCAAATTTTCAAGAATGAAAAAAATTGGGTTTATCAATTTTTTCAAAAGTGCACATTAAAAAAAAAATCAATCACATTTCCACAATATTGTTTCCTAGAAAGATGCTGGCTCCTGGAACTTCTTTCTGTTTACATCTTGTATTCCACAAATATATTTGAGTACTCAGACCATTATAAATCTAATAATGCTAGCAAGGATGAAAAATATTATTTTGAAGAGTGGATTGTGTGCTGTGGGAACATCAAACATTCTTGTAATACACGGGAAAAAATGTGTGAGATTTAAAAAAAAAAAAAATCTTTCCAAATATCAATGATAATTTAGTTTAATTTAGCTCAACTCAACATTAATTGTTCATTTAATATATGAAAGATGTTGGAAGAAATGTTAGGATATGATATTATTGTTGTCACTACCACTACTACTATTACCAGCAGTAATTAACACTCACTTAATGCTTACTGTGCATAAATCATGGACCACTATAATAATTAACCTTCATATTAACACTATGAGGTAGTAATTACATCCAGTCTACCAATAAAGAAATTGTGGGCCAGATAATTTGATCAAAACTACTTGCACACAATAAGTATATGGCAGAGCTGGCCTATGTCTTTCAGACACCATAGTCAGGGTTCTTGTTGATCACTTTGCTTTCCTCAAGGAAGGGCAATACAAAAAGCAATACCTACTGCCATCAAGTCAACTCCAACTCATAACTACCCTATACGACAGAGTAGAACTGCCCATAGTGTTTCCAAGGCTGTAAATCTTCACAGAAGCAGACTGCCTCTGTTTCTCCTGTGGATCTGCTTGTGGGTTAAAACCACTGACCTATTGGTTAGCAGTCAGATGCCTTAACCACTGCACTACCTGAGGTCCAATATGCAGATTGGCGCTATGTCATTATAGAAGCTTCGAAAAGGGATATAATGTTTATTTATTCATACATTCAAAACATTATTGATGTATGAAAGAAGATTGTGATAAAAGCTGAGGTAAGGAAGGGAAACTTTTTGGAGGTGGGTATATTTACATATCATGAAACTGAACATCAATATAGAGGTGGGAAAAAACAAAAGCAGAAAGTATAATCTAGTAAAAGAAAAGCAAACAATTATGAAAATGTAGCTTAGACCCTGGGAAAACTGATGTGCATTCTTTCTGTAAGGATAAAGAATTATTTGGAGAAAAATGAAGCAAGGATTATATATTGAAGCCAGAAATTTGAGCACTTTGACCATTTTTTAGTCAAGGCTTATAAGAAAGATTTTTTGACAAAAGTATGAGGAGTGATTCTGGAATTTCAGAAAATAAGGACATCAGTTTACCATGACAAGCACAAAACCCAGCAAATATTACACCTTAGAAGATCTAAACATACTCTAAGTTTGAGGATATTTCTTCATCTGGTGTAGTTTCATCTTCTGACTGATCACTTAGAAGATCACATGTTTGAATTGATGATGTATCTGCAACCTCTAGAACAGGTGCAATGCTAGGTCTTCTAACTTCTTTGCCTCCCTCTGAAGGAAGGGACAAGGTTGGGCCACTTGCTGATCTACAGCTTGTGTCTTGCAAGTCTATAGCCACAGTGCCTAAAACAAAGAAACATGAAAGAGGTCCATCAAAGCATTTGCCATCCATATGGCATAATGATCATTTAGCAATCAAGTTAAGATAAAATACAACCATATAATTAAGAAATATATTTGTACATATCCTTTAGTTGCAAAGGTTATTTATTTTCCCTACATAAGAAATTCTGTATTTGTATGAATGTATTATTTTTAGTCTAGCTCTGTTACATAAAACATAAGATCTTAAATAAGTATTTAAGAACATAATGTGACAAAATACATGTTATTTTGATTCATACATCTTTAAAATTTTTATGTTGGCTATTTATATGTGTGAATTTCTCGTTATGTTCTTTCTTACTTTTTCTTTTTTTCCTATTGATTTGTTACCACTCTTTATATTAGAGACATGAACATTTCATATTTATTCACTCATTTAACAAATATTTATTGAATATCTACTGTGTATACTCAGGACATGCAAGGAACAAGACTGACAAGGTTTCTATACATATAAATTTTATCTTTAAAATAACCAAGTAAACAAATGAATAAAATAATTTTATTGTTGTTGTTGTTAAGTGCCGTCTAGTTGTTTCCGACTCATAGCGACCCCATGCACAGCAGAACGAAACACTGCCCGATCCCGCACCAGCCCCACAATCCCTGCTATACTTGAGCCCATCATCGC
>NW_006921662.1:147600-148111 GCF_000298275.1 Orycteropus afer afer
ATGAGGAATACCAAATACCTCATTTAAAATCCAATCCTCCAGAATTCATATCCTCTTTACTAGGTTTGCTTTGATGGTTTCACTGCCCCCTCCCCCATATTTCTTACAATCTTCTAAAATACCAAATATTTTACCTATTTAACATTGCCCGTCTTCTCCTTGAAAGAACATAAGCTCCATGAAAGCAGGGAACTTTGTAGGTTTGTTCATAAATATTAATAAGAGTTTCTAGATCATATTAACCCAAACCAAACCCACTGCTATAGAGTCATATCTGACTCATAGCGACCCCTCCTTGGGTTTCCAAGGCAGTATCACTACGGAAGTAGATTGTCCAACCTTCCTTCCGAGGAGTGCTGGTGGGTTTGAACCACTAGCTTTCTGGTTAGAAGTCAAATGTCTTAGGCACTATGCTACTAGAGCTCCTGGTACAATCCTTGGAGATCTGGGATTGCCCCATGCAAATGGGAAGTTTTGATCATTCTATTTAAAGACCATGCTATATTACAGA
>NW_006921662.1:149131-149999 GCF_000298275.1 Orycteropus afer afer
TTTTTTTTTTTACTTTGGTTACAAGGTAGAGAATAGAGTACAGGGAAGCAAGACTTGAATCCTAGAGAAGACTGGATGTTGTTTCTGCAGTTCTGAAGAAGGAAGATAAAGGTACAGACTATGACAGTGGTAGTGGCTGTGGAGAGAAGTGAATGGCCCTAGGGGCTATTTAGTGATCGGATTTAACAGAATTTGGGGAATTATGAAGTATGAGAGGAGAGAGATGGTGAAAAGTCTGTGATGTGACTACAATAGAAGGATAATGATGCCATCTGTTTTGGGCAAAAATAAAAAAAAAAAAATGGAGAAGGAAATGGTTTTGAATGAGGGAAGGAAGATTAGGTCAATTTGAATAAACTGAGTTGCTTTTTCCTGTAAGCCATCCAAACAGCAATGGCCAGTAGCCAGTTGAATATAATGTTGAGAAGAGAAAATTGAGTTAACAAATTAGGAAAGGGACTCATCAGATTATACAGGACAATAGAGTCATAAGAGCAAATATGACCACTTAGGGAGAGTGAATGTACATGATGCAGACAAATGACTATAGAGTGTTTCAAGAAGAAAATGATCAATATTACCAAATGCTGTGGAAATGCACACTGGATTTAGTGACAAAGAAAACAGTGGTGACCTTGGCGAGAGGAACTTAAGGGATATTGTTGCAGATGGCAGATTATGTGTGTGTTTGTGTTATTACAGAGATATGAGGAAAAATGACAGGGAGAAAAAAACAAAGAAACTTCAGCATATTACAGATAATAACCAGCCAGTAATTAAAAACAAACAAACAAAACTGAAGTTGTGAAGTAAGGATGAATTAAAAGTTTTGTTAGTGAGGAAAAAAAAAGAGGAAAAAAAAAAAAAA
>NW_006921662.1:151499-153814 GCF_000298275.1 Orycteropus afer afer
AATAACTTTGAATATAGTAGATGTTACTTAAAACTCTCTCATTGTTAGGTGCTATCAAGTCTTTAAAAACTTTCTTATACGTATACTGTTTTGGAAAACGTCCTAAATACAAGTTGTCTGAATTGTTTTTATTTAAATATAGCTTAGTGTTATCATATAAATGAAATTTAAAATATGAATGATAAACTGGCTAAAAATGTTATTAAAATATTTCCAAACAGACACAGTGTGGATATTAAAAGAATCATATAAAAGTGACACATATTTATGGCTGACTGGTTATGTATTCTAAATACCAAAGGATGTGTTATAATATATTGATAAATTTGTAATATTGATAATGTATTATTTTCATGATAGACATTTTTTTAAGTTAATACTTATTTCTTATCAAAAAGAAAAGAAAAAATAATTCTCATATTTCAGTTGGAAAGCACTATCAATTATTTCCACCAATAGAAGTGTAGAAAAACACATTGTTGTATATTCAATGGGATACTACATACATACATACATACATACATACATACTACATAACATGAAGAAACTATTGGTACTTATCACTTGGGCTTAAATACACTGTTGAGCAGAAGTGCTCAGACTCAAGAGTTCAAAATAGGCAACAACTAATCTATACTGTAATAAATCAGGATAGTGGTTGCTTTGGTGAGGCGGGATTGGTAACTGGGAAGGGACATGAGGCCGACTTGTGGGGTGCTGGTGGGCTTCTTTTTCTTGATCAGGATGGTGGTTACATGACTCTCTTTGCAAAAATCCTTTTAACTGTACATTTATGATTTGTATGCTTTTTGGTGTGTATGTTATACTTGAATATAAAAGTTTATTTTCAAAAAATACTTTGAGTTAACTGTAGGAGTGATTGGCATCCAGCATTGTGTTACTTTTTCATTAGCAAAGTTTGTATATTCAATGTTGTAAAGGAAAAAATGATTTGTGTATCTATAAATGCAAATAACTAACTTCAAAATAAACAGAATATTTTTAGGTTCTTTCCTAACTAAATCCTAGGCTCCTGGATTTTTTTTTTTTTTTAAATTGCTGTTGTTGCTGGAGATATACTCATTCTTCTTGTATTCTGTACCACCCCCCTTTTTTCCTTCACTAAAGAAATGTGTTTTTGGAAACCCTTCTATATCAATAGGTAGGTAGACATCTAGCTGTATGGCATAACACTGCATTGATATAATAACATTTTTAGCCGGTTTATCATTCATTTATATTGAGATTTTTCTGACTTTTTACAATTAAAAACAAATCAGTGAACAATATTTCACATATAACATACTTGGGAAAGTATTTTTATAGAATAAATTATTGGAAGTAGAATTTTTACATGTTAGATTATGTATATTTTCTTTTTAATGTTTTGTGGGAAATTTTTTTTTTTCCTCAGATTTTTTAAAATTGTGACTTGGGTGAAGTTCACAGAGCAAATTAATTTTCCATACAACAGTTCATAATTGTGGGGAATAATTTTAAACTTACAAAAAAGATAAAACAACAGTATCTACTATTATTGGTTTCTCCATTTCTTTATCACTTGGTCTCACTCTGGTAGCGTAGTGCCTAAGGCACTTGACTGCTAACCCAAAGTCTGGCAGTTCAAACCCACCAGCCACTCCTCAGAAGGAAGGTTGGGCAATCTACTTCCGTAGTGATAGTGCCTTGAAAACCCAAGGAGGGGTCACTATGAGTTGGGTCCGACCTGGCGGCACATAACAACAACAACAACATCAATTATTTTTAAGGAACTCTCATGGCACAGTGGTTAAGTGTTTGACTGGAATTATTTTTAAGAGACCCTTGAACGTACTGTGGTTAAGCACTTGGCTACTAAATAAAAGGTCAGTGGTTCGAACTCACCAGCTGCTTCTAGGAGAAAGATGAGAAAATCTGTTTCTGTAAAGATTTACATCTTTGAAAACATCATGAGGTAGTTTCACTCTGTCCATATAGGAATGCTAAGAGTTGAAATCAACTTGATGGCAAGAGTTTTGATATTTTGGTTTATATCATTTATTTTTAAAGTATTTCTCTAGGCAAAGTTTTGAAAAATGTTATTACTTTGCTAAAACTTTTAATCAATACTTGAGCATTTAGGAGATAAATTTCCATATATTTGTGAATTCTTAATGGATTCAATCATTTAAAAACTGATAGTTATAAAGTTGATAAAGGAATAGAGTCCTACTAAATTATTGAGCATATCTGATAATCTTAATTTGTTAAAGAGAGAATGGTAAAGGCCAGAGCTCAAATATTTCCATAATTTGACAAAAATCCCAGAATACTAG
>NW_006921662.1:154224-155552 GCF_000298275.1 Orycteropus afer afer
AAACCCACCAGCCACTCCTCGGAAGGAAGATGGGGCAATCTACTTCCATAGTGATACTGCCTGGGAAACCCAAGGAGGGGTCGCTATGAGTTGGTCTGATACCATAACAACAACAAGGTGAGATTGGCCAAGTGAATCTAAAGAAGTATCTGCATGGTACTTGAGACAATAGAAATACGACAAAGAGTTGCTAAAATAACTTTGAAGCTAATACTATATACACATTATATATACCTATATATAAAATTTTCATATATACATGAAATTACATATACGTACATATGTAATATTAGTTTAAAATTCTTTTATATAAAATGTGCTCTATTATTTATAACCTTGAAAGATGGTAGATTACTGAAGGTTCCTTATAGAAAGTGGGAGTGTCTCATAATCCGATTAATGAAAACATTTACTCTGACCATGAACGAGAGATATGTCATTTGACATCTAGTCTTGGTTCATGTATACCCAATCATGCACATCCTATGTATTACATTTGTTTCACAGTCTTGATAATATAAACTTCTTCATTCATTTATGATACTTGCTTCACCCATGTATTTGATTTTGCTTTATATTTAAAATTATAAATGCATCCATTTCAACTAATTATTTTGAGTTTAAACCATCTGTTCCATAAAATTCATTAGATTCCAAATAAAATATACTTAATTCAGTCCTTTGGTTAGTGGCTCAGTGCTTTAACCACAGTGCCACTTGTGCTCCTCTGGATCATAATAACCAAAACACAAACCCATTGCCATAGAATCAGTTCCCACTCATAGCAACAATATAGGACAGAGTAGAATGATCCCATAGCGTTTCCAAGGCTGTAAATCTTTATGCAAGATGACTGCCTCATCTTTCTCCCATGGAGTGGTGGGAACCATCAGCCTTTTGGTCAGCCAGCCACCAAATGCCTTAATCACTGAACCATCAGAGCTCCTGGATCATAATAAGCACTCAGTAAATTTTAGTTGTCTATTACTTTGCTGTTGTAATTTCCTCATTGCTAAAAATTTTGAAACCACTTCCTAGATGCCTAGTCGCACTGCTGTGGGAGTCCCTGGGTGGTGCATAACGTCCTCCACTGGCTAGCTGAGAGGGTGTTAGTCAACGCAGAGGTGCCTCAGTAGAAAGGCCTGGTGATTTTCTGAATAATCAACTATTGAAAACTCTAGGTAGCATAGTTCCATCCTGCCACACAGGGTTTGTCATGGGTCAAAATTGATCTGATAGCAACTACTTTTGTCACTTTTCTAAAAAGAAGGCTTTTACCACACCCAAGAACAGGTATAAGGTTGGCAGAAAGTGGTCCAATAACTTTA
>NW_006921662.1:157252-158685 GCF_000298275.1 Orycteropus afer afer
AAGAAAGCTTTCCCTTTGGCAGAAAAGGGAAAAAAAAAAAAAAAAAAAAGCAACATTATTTATCTTCACAAAGATAGAATCCAACTAAAGGGCTTGAAATACAAGAGAAAATGAAACCAAAAAAACCAAACTCACTGCCGTCGAGTCAGATCTGACATTCATCAAGGTTTGTTTGAAATCCAAAAGGCAGCATAGGGTCAAATTACAGTCAAACAAGTATACTAAAAGCTACTTAAGGGAATCATAAATACTAATGCTAAGGCTGAAATGGGAACACAATGTGGTAAACTGGAAGGGAACAAAAAAGGAGGGGGCCAGCCTACAACAGTGCATAAAAATTTCCTTAAGTCATTTGCTTGTTCTCATGCTATTTTATATTGGTGACTTTCACCTTAGGGGTCATCTTTACTTTATTACCTCTTGAAAATCTCCTAACAGGTAATCAAGGAGCTCTGGTGGTACAATGGTTAAGGGACAAAGATGAGGCAGTCAACATCTGTGAAGATTTATACCCTTGAAAAGCCTATGGGGCAGTTAGAATGGAGTAGACTGGCAGTGGGTTTGGTTTGAATAGGTAATCAAGAATCCCTAATTTCAGCTACTTGTTAATATAAAACTTTTTTTTCCCTTTGAACTGATGTTAATTGTTTGAGAAATGTTGGAAATTAGTGACTGCATCTAATACTAATGGGGATTTTCAGTTGTGTATCATTAATTCCTACATTATGTATCTATTGAGCTCCTGGTATGTGCCAGGGTGGTTCTAGATCCAAGAGTTATGGCAATTAACAAAAAATAAAAACCAATTTATATCATGGAACTTTCAGTGAGGGAAGACTGATAATAAACAAAAGACAAGAGCAAGCTCTGCCGTGATAGTAATAGGAGTTGGGGAGAAAATAAAGCAGGGAAAGAAATAGGGAGTTTTTTACAAAGTGAATTTCAATTTCCATAGAGAGGTTGAGGAGAGATTTAGTGAGATGACATTTGAACAAAAATGTTAAGAGGGGTGAGAGAGATATGGTTGTCTGGGGGCAAGAACTTCCCTGAGACTGCAAGATGCCCAGCATAGCATTGGATAAGTGAGAAAACCTGTTTGAGTGGAAGTCTGGGAAGAGGCCAGAAGATGAGAACAGAGAGATAAACAGGCTGGGAAATGTAGGGCTTTATAAAATTTTACAAATGACTTTGACCTATATGTGGAATGATTTGTTATCCATCGAAGATTTTTAATATGGTGCAACTTATATTTCACATAAATACCTTTGATCACTGTGTTGAGAAAGGATTGAATAAGGGTCAGGGATCAGTGAGGAAGTTATTTTAATCATCCAACTAGATGATGACAGATTGGACCAGGTTAAATTCTGGTTGTGTTTTGAAGGTGGACCTGAAAAGATTTGCTGATGGAAGAGAAGTTAGTAAACCAAAAA
>NW_006921662.1:165110-169938 GCF_000298275.1 Orycteropus afer afer
TAAGGGGCTCTTGTAGCACAGTGGTTAAGGCATTTGGCTGCTAAACAAAAGGTTGGCAGTTTGAACCCACCAGTCATTCTGCAGGAAATAAATGAGATAGTCTGCTCCATAAAGATTTACAGCCTTGGAAACCCCATGAGGGCAGTTCTCCTCTGCCCTATAGGGTTGCTTTGAGTTTAATTTGACTCAATGGCAGTGAGTTTGGGTTTGGGTTTGTATTAACTTGGCTGGAGTATGGGCAAAAGCATTGTCTCCCTTTTTATCTCCCTCTCTGTTCTTCTCTTAATACAGAAGAGCAGGGAGGTTAGACAATGGGATAGTTGACTCTGCTTTGTCCTCAGTGTGGGGTTGTAATCACCAATTTGTGGACAGCACATAAATTCCCTCTCAACATAGCATGTCTTGGTTTCTATTTTATTTTTAAAAAGCTATATTTGTTCTGTGACATTTGTTCTGTTACGTTCTTAAGTCAGAAATAGTATTTGTTCCAATTAAGTTATAAAATGTGTGTAAATCAATTGTGACAATTGATTTGCATTTTTCATTCAAATACAATTTTCAAATTCCTTATTAATCCATGATTACAACTTCAGGCTAAACCACCATTCATTGCCAGAGAGCAAACTAACCCATATACCTGTTTCCACTGCTTCAATACAATCATCCAAGTGGAACAGGGCTGTTATCGAATAAGTACTTGAGTCTGCTCTGGGCAGAACTGTACTTTTTATAGGTCACAGAACACAGTAAAGAATCTCATATAGTTTTGTTTTGGAAACTCTGCCCACATAAATCTTCCCAAAGGGAGATAGAAAGAACTTAACTAGAATTTGCTGTTCCAGGTACAATAATTGAAGTCTTGTATTGTATATTCTGTTTCTGTTTCAGAAATGTGCTGAACTACAAAGACCAGTAATGTAGTTTGCTTTAAAAAACAACAACAAAAAAACTTTAACATAAAACCTTATTCTACTGACAACTTCCTATATTTTTTTACCTGAAGATGCATACTTTTTCTGAAACATATTAAAACATTTTAGAAAGTAAAATTTGATTTTTAAGTTTCATATTTTCAAGTATAAAAAATGCTAGACTAAAGGCAGACCAAAAAGAGTAACTCTGCTATTAGGAAGTGTTATGAAGTACTGCCTTAAGGTTGGAAAATGTACTCATTAGCTGTTTTTATATAACTTACTTTTATTATCTAACTAAACAATTTCACTGTCATCACTACTAAAGTAGGAGCTCTAGTGGCTTAGTGCCTAAGGCATTTGACTGCTAACCAGAAGACTAGAGGTTCAAACCCACCAGCCACTCCTTGGAAGAAAGATTGGACAATCTACTTCTGTAGTGATACAGCCTCAGAAACCCAAGGAGGGTCGCTATGAGTCAGATTCGACTCCACAGCACTGTTTTTTTATTTTTTATTTTTTTTTTCAGTACTAAACTATTATGAGGAGCTCTGGTAGCATAGTGGCTAAAGCACTTGACTGCTAACCAGAAGGCTGGAGGTTCAAACCCACCAGCCACCCCTCGGAAGGAAGGTTGGGCAATCCTACTTCCGTAGTGATACTGCCTCAGAAACCCAAGGAGGTGTCGCTATGAGTCGGAGCCGACTCGACGGCACACAACAACAACAACAACAACAAACTATTATAAGACATTTTTAATATATAATCCATTGTTCACTTACGTAATAACAAACTTTACATATAACTATATTGGTATTTTTGCCTCAGCAAAAGATGTCATTTAGATTCATAATTGAAGATTTAAAATTTGCTTATTGCTGCTCTATTTTAAAGAAGATAAAAAAACAAAAAAACAAACACACTGCCATTGAGTCTACTCCAATTCATAGCAACCCCCATTGTATTTCTAAGAGAGTAAACCTTTATGGAAGTAAATGGGCTTATCTTTCTTCTGCAGAAGAGCTGTTGGATTTGAACTGCCAACCTAGTAGTCAAATGCCTTAGGCACTGTGCCAACAGAGCTCCTTTAAAGAAGGTAAGACAATTTATTTATTAACTCATTATACTGATTAACAGTAGATTGTAAAAGTCTAAAACAAGTGACCCAAAGGTTTAAATGTAATAAAAATTAACACACTTTGCAATTCCTTACATTAATTCACTGAATAAAGTGCATTTGGTTGAAGTTTGTTGTTTATATATTACAATGCATGCTTGCCTGTCAAATATGCTTGAATAACACTAATTCACAAATGATCTCAAAATTGTATTTGTTAAATATTCAATGTTGTTTGGAAGTAAGAGACCACAACAAAGTTGTTACAGTTCCATGTAAGTCCCTTTTGTACCATTTGACTGGCTAGCATCTAGCACGCTTTATCTCCCTAAATTTCATTGGCAGTGGTTAGTCAGACAGTTTACTCACCTACATAAAGGCAAACTGCATAAGCAAATCTTGTCTTTTTAAGATGGGGGCAAATCTGTCCCCACCCACCTCCCAAAAAAGCAACTAATTATTTCTAATACTAAGAAACTTCTGGGAGCTCTGGTAGCATAGTGGCTAAGGCACTTGACTGCTAAACAGAAGGCTGGCGGTTTAAACCCATCAGCCAGTCCTCAGAAGGAAGATGGGGAAATCTACTTCCGTAGTGATACTACCTCAGAAACCCAAAGGGGGTTGCTATGAGTTGAGTCCAACTCAATGGCACACAACAAGAAGAAACTTCCTATTCTTTCTCCTTTTTTTGGTTCTCTTTCATTTGCTTGCCATTTGCTTCAGTAAATTATTGTAGCAAGTTTTCCATCAAGTTTTAAATATTTTTTCATGGACTTTATTTTTCCTGTTTGGAAAAAGGGTGATAGAATATTAAAGAGTTAATATGAGTAACTTGTCTTATACTAATCCCTCTGGCCTCTTCCTTTCTGCTCCCTATACTGATGACTTCATTGGCCTCCTGAGGAGAGCTCTTAAAAGTCTGCATTGCGTACCCTTAGTCAAATTCTGTTCTTTTAAAATAACTCTTCCCACCATATGTTCTCCATCTTGAATTAACAGTTCTACATCCTGATAACATGGCTGAGCTACAGCTGTTTGGTAGGGTTGCCCAGAGTATCTTGCATAATTGATACTCCTTAATATGCTTCAGAGAGTTTGAATAAACTGACTGGATGGACTTGGGAGTAAAGAAAATTACTAAGGTATGGGAAAGCATCTATGTGGAGCACTTGAACTTTCTTTGTATCTGTTTGGGGAAAAAAATAAGGTACTACCAATCTAACTAAGATACTACAGCCTGGTGGTTTGAAGTACCATTTTTCTGCTTTTTCCTAATTTACAATGTACTACTCAAGAAAACTGGAAAATTGTAATGGATCAATTTAAAATATTTTATTTTCTAAAAGCCTTTCTTTGTCTGTTGTAATGTGCAGAACCCTTCTCCTTTGATGGGAGAGACAGGCAGTTACCTGAACCTAGATTGAAAAGGTTATGTAAACATATATATAAAATAAAAGGGATACTCTGCTTTTACTATCAATTTTAGGAATCTATAGTATACCCAATTTAGGTCAAAGAAATATTTTTGACAACTTCTGCCAGTATCATTGGAAATGTAATTTATAGGGCATTGGGGAGGATTGGGGTGCACACAATCTTCCAACCAGAAAAGTTAAAAAAAGAAATGGCCACATGCTTTTGAATGAACATTAATTCTTGGTAGCCTGCAGATAAAACAGACACACAAGTACAGTGTTTTATCTACACAGAAAAACATTTGAGAACTTCAGATAGAAGTCATAAAACATAAAATTAAGACACCTCAGTGTACTAGAAAGAGGCTTATTCATTCTAACTCTTCAATAGCTGAATTTCCATCACTTTTTATGTTATCAGATATCAAAGGAAAAATCTGAGTTCTAAGATTAAAAGTTGCAAATACAATACAAAAGATGATAATCAATTTTCTACCACTAGATGGAAGTGGAAAGCTGTTTGCCATTCTCAAGGATGAGAAAAATTGCTGTTGGAAGTGAAGATAGATATAGATACTACAGTTTTCAAGCACTGCCAAAAGTGAACAGAAGCAATGAACACTATTTTGAGAAGGATCTGTTTCAAGAAGAAATGAAATAGAGATCAAAAATTAACTTTGGAAGGCAAGCTATATATGAACGTGAGCAGAATTCACTGTCACTAAGTTGGTATCTCCTTCACTAACTTCAATTTGATTTCTTGCAATGCATACTAAATTCAAGGAGAAACTTATAAAAAAAAAATAACACAATATAAAAATTTTTGACAGAGTTTTCATCTACTTTTTAATCTGTCATATGAAATCAAACATATGCATTTGTTATAATTCAATTGCATTCTCAGCTCTTTAACTCCATTCTAAGTTATTTCTCACTGATCTTAAATTGCTCCACATCAACAGTAATAAAAAATTATGGCTAAAATATCCCTCTCTCGTTCTCTCAGTACATAGCCTTTTTGCTTGTTGAATATCAAATATTTAGCTTCTGTCCAAGTGCTCATGCCCTTATGCACCTACACTATCTTGTTATATGATATATGACTCCCTTTAGTTCAGAACACCATATTGACTTTCCAGGAGAATTATATTCCGCAAATACTAATATTTAGAGAAATAGAAGTTTGGGAAATTCATTTGGGAAACTTGAGGGAGCTCTGGCGGCATAGTGCCTAAGGCATTTGACTGCTAACCAGAACACTGGCAGTTCAAACCCACCAGCCACTCCTCGGAAGGAAGGAAGGTTGGGCAATCCTACTTCCGTAGTGATACTGCCTTGGAAACCCAAGGAGGGGTCGCTATGAGTCGGGGCTGACTTGACGGCAC
>NW_006921662.1:170293-173511 GCF_000298275.1 Orycteropus afer afer
AACACATTGCCTTCAGTAGGATCTGACTTATAGTGACCCCTCCTTGGATTTCCAAGGTGGTATCACTACGGAAATAGATTGCCCAACCTTCCTTCTGAGGAGTGGCTGGGTTTTGAACTGCTAGCCTTCTGGTCAGCAGTCAAATGCCTTAGGCACTACACTACCACAGCTCCCTCTGTAAACGTTGTTGTTGTTGTTGTTATGTGCCGGCGAGTCAGCCTCGACCCATAGCGACCCTACCTTGGGTTTCCAAGGCAGTATCACTGCAGAAGTAGGATTGCCCAACCGTCCTTCCGAGGAGTGGTTGGTGGGTTTGAACCGCATTACAGCCTAGGAAACCTCTCTTGTATCACGGAGTCAGAACTGACTCTACGGCATACAACAAAAAGTCATCCACTTGTATTTTTATTATATCAGCACTAAGAAACTAAGATAGTATTGCCAAACCACTAAGAATCACAGTCTAGCCAAGTTGACACATAAACTTGACCATCACTGCCAGCGTTATTCTTGCCTCATACCTTGGTGTTCCATACCGCCAGATATAAGTTGCTAATGTGCAAAACTGTAGGATAGTAGTTTTTTTTTTTTTTTTTTAACTATTGTTGTAAATGTGAACTATTTGATAATGAGATAGTCGATAAGTGAGAAGTAGGTATAATTCCTTATATTTCATTTTTTCTATTTTCTGGATCCCAGTAAACCACACATTCCCTCTCCCATGCTACTTATCCTTTCTATATGCCATCTCCTTGCATTCTTATTTGAAATCCTCAAAGATTTCTATGACATTATCTTTTAAGATTTTAGTGAATTTTTACTTTCAGCAAACGCTATTTTAATTTCAATTAGTCTTTTTTATTTTGTTTTGCAACCATAACTCTTTAATTTCTTAATCTTCTTGAATAATTATAATTATTATCAACTAATCTATTTATTTGTTAAGGCTTCTTTTTCCTTATTATTGAAGACAAAATCATCTCTTTTACAAACATAATCAACAGATTTTTAGCTAAATATTCTACAAAATTAAAACTATGAACAACAAATTAATTAGCATTTTATTCCTCTGACCATCAACATCCTTTTGCAATTGTTAAATAGTTTTCTGAACTATTATTTGTACTCTTCTCTTTCCCAAGTATTCATTTGAATCTCATTTTTAGCATGTTTGTTCTTATTTACTGAGAATCACCTTGATTCCAAAATATACATTTGACCTTTATAACATCTTTCAAGTGTTATGGTCTTTTTATAAAATATATATATATATATAAGCAAGCCCAAGGCTAAACTTTCCCTACTGATGCAAAACAACTGCTACAACAATAGAGGTACAGGCAGTCCCTGGGTTATGAGTGAGATCCGTTCCTAAGTGTGTCTTTAGGTCAAATTTGTAGGTTACTTGGAAAAAGTGCATACAGATGGCTCTTATTTAGCCTTGCTTTAATGCAAGAAAAGGCTTGAAGACTTTTCAATGATTTAAAACTGCCTACGCAGAAAATGAAGGTGATTATGTTGAAGAATTTGTTCCAAGTAAGGGTTGGTACAATCATTTAAAAGTGAAGACAAATTTACGTAACACAAAAAATACAAGTTGTCTATAAGTCAGACATATATAACCCAGGGACTTACTATAATTGATCTACTTCTTGGTGTGGATGTTCTCCTCATTTCATGCTGCATGCTGATATTCAGCAACTAATAAGAGCCATAGTTCAAAAGTCTGAGGATAATGAGACAATAGTAATATTGAATAATCATGTATTGAATAATATATAAAGATTCCTTTTTATATAAATATGATTTGTTAAATGGCAGGCTACACTTCATGGTGAACAAGAGTCATGAAGCTATTCAGTCTGAGGCCTCTTAAATGGCAGATTACAGAGTGTTGGCTTCCAAACCCATACTCAAACCAAAACCCACTGCCATTGAGTCAATTCCAATTCATAGTGACTCATAGTAGAACTGTCTCATAAGGTTTCCAAGACTGTAAAAGGATATATATTTTTCCTGCAGAGGAGTTGGTGGTTTGAACCACCAACTTTTGTTTAGCAGCCAAGTGCTTAACCACTGGCCCACTAGGGCTCCTTAAACTCACACTAAAAAAAAAAAAAAAAAAAAAAAAAAAACCTCATTGCCCTTGAGTCACATCCATCTCATAGTGACGCTTCCTGAGGTTTCCAAGGCAGTATCTCTATGGAAGTAGATTGTCCAGTCTTCTTCCAAGGAGTGGCTGGTTGGTTTGAACCACTGTCTTCTGGTAAGCTGCCCAGTGCTTAACCACTTAGCAGTCAAATGCCTTAGGCACTACATCACCAGCTGATAGCATATACTTCAGACATTTCCTTCAAATTATTTTAAGAAAAATGTTTTTTTTTTTTCCTCCATTGATAGTAGATATCTAATTAAACTTAAATTCATGGAGACAGTACTGGTGATATATAATAGAGATAACTCACAATCTACATTAAAAAAAAAAAAAAAAGCATTTCTGTCTAGTCAATTCCAATTCATGTTGACTGTATGGGTCAGAGTAGAACTTCCCCATAGGGTTTCCAAGGCTGTAGTCTTTACAAAGCAGATTGCCACATCTTTGTCCCATGGAGTCGCTGGTGGGCTCAAACCACTGCCTTCTGATAAGCTGATGAGGGCTTAACCACTGTGTCACCAGAGCAACTTAAATTGACCACTCTCCTCTTTTTCTAGCAATATTCCACAACAGAGCCTGATTGTAAGCTATTTTTTTTTTTTTTTTAATTTTGCTTCATCACACTCTAAGTGATTCTAGGCTGTGATTTACATCAGAAAACATGTCTTTGTCTACTTTACATCTTCCAGAAATATACCAAAATCTCTCATCCTTTCCACTAACGAAGGCTAATGCTTCTTTGTTCCTTTATCATCATTTCAATGGTGCTCTCATGAGGTACAGTAGATAAATACATATGTTTGCAAACACATATGGTTAGTAAACTACGTGGAACCAGGAGCCTTGATGAAGCATCTTTAGTGTGTTTATTTACTGAATGCTTATTGGGGATCTATGCTGTGAAAATGTTTCAGCAAGTATAAGAGTAAACAAGTTCCCTATCCTTAATGAAATTCTAGCCTAGTAAGTAGAAAAACATAAATACAAAAAAAGACCACACATGCTATGTTGTTGTTGTATGCCGTCCAGTCGGCCCCCACTCATAGCAACCCCTCCTTGGGTT
>NW_006921662.1:174541-176474 GCF_000298275.1 Orycteropus afer afer
TAGGGGAAATGGAACAAGGTTCATTAAAGGTATGCAGCAATGCTATCTTACATAATTTCTAAGGGTAATGAAGCATATTTCTCTTGAATCAGCAGAACTATTCACGTGGTGGAAGCAATAACAACTTTAAGATGTATTCCAGTAGAACTAATAATGTCCCCCATACTAACATCCAAGAAAATCCATAGCATTTGGAACACAAAAGAGCAAGTGAGAATTGTTGTGCAATTTCTTGATGCAGCACAATACACATCACACTCCCACCCACAGCTGATTGTGAAAAGGAAAGGAAGGACATATGAAGAGACCTTCCCACGTAGTCTGGCAACCTCAGCAGCAAAAAGGTTCACCTTCTTTCCCAGGTTGTTGGTAGCTGAAGAGGCTTGAAGAAGGACAAAATAGTTGGCAGTTTGACACAACCAGATGAGCATTATCCAAGCAACCCAAACCTTCCCTCTTACAAAAACACTCTGGAAGATGAAGTTAGCAAGAAAAATATCTCTCTAGTTTCCTTAGGACCATTCATGAGCTCATGTATAATAAGCCCAAGAAGTAAACAAACTTAGACTCTGTGGAGACACCAAAGCAATGTGACTAGAGATCCCGCCAGAAGTATCTAAGGGAACTGCTATTTTGCTGGCACCATCCATCAGAGCTTTCAGGTGCAAGAAATGGGGCAGATGTGTGCCCTCAAAGCAAGTAGTGTTATGCATAGGGCTTACTAAGAACCCACTGAAAAGATGAATAGGGGACAACTACACTCTCTACCTGAGAAAAATGTGAGACCAGAAGGAAAGGGCACAACTCCCACCCTGCTGATGAAGGAAAGTCACCAGGGTACTAATAATATGGGACATCAATGGCTGGAAAAAGCGTGATTTGGAGAAGACTGATAATACTCTCAAATTTGACTGAATCCACTGGATTTTTTTAAATTGATTTTCTTGAAAGCCTATGGTTAAATATACTGATGGAAATGGGGGCTCATATATACGACTATTACTTCATACTAAGTTCATTTATTACATCTCAAGTGTTAATTAACTAAAATAACAATACAGCACATTAAACTTTTATGTGTGTGTGTGTGTGTGTGTGTGTTTCACTCAAAAAAGAAATCAATGTATCTCTGATCCTCACCAGTACTGCATTTCATCCAGTTACAGGAGGGGTGTTACTGAACTGGATTTGCCAGATTATGAAATATAATACTGCATAACAAATTTTATAGTGCAAAACTTTCATCAGAGATAAAGATAGCTCATTTGAGCAAGCTTCCTTTTTTTTTTTTTTCCCCTTTCTTGCAGTCAGGGTGGTAATTATAATCTCTCATTTTTTGGAAACTTTCTCTTCCTCCCACATGCCAACTGATTTTCTGGGTTCTCTGTGACCAGTGTAGCATTAAATGGAGAAAAGAGTCTGCTTCTCCTTGTCTTTCCCTTCTTCTTCTTCTTCCCTTTCTTGTGGTCTTCCTTGCCCCCTTTTCCTGGTGATGGTGAAAGATATTACATTTTCCTTTTCTCTCATCAGTGTTTAAAATTGGAAACTTTGTGAATGTAGGGGTATAATATACAAGGAAGTTCTCATCGCTAATTTGGATCTGAGGTCACTGACCTTACTGAAGTCAGAAGCAACCTGGTGCCTTCTGGATGGACCAGCTCAGATTCTTGGAGTTCTGCTTGGGAACTGGGTTCAAGGTACTACAATATAGCAAGTATGGCTTTGCCTTCCATTTGCTTAGCTTTTTGTTATTCTTCAAATACGCTTTTTCCTTAAAGACTCTGCTTGGAGGGATTTTCCAGTCACAAACTGTTTAAAAACCATTAAAAGCACTCTCACATCAAGCAGATAGAAAGCTTAAAAATAAATGTTTAATTCCTTAGTCTTCCTTTGTTTTTCATGATTTTAGATATTTAAATAATAATTTAATAAT
>NW_006921662.1:176597-177533 GCF_000298275.1 Orycteropus afer afer
AATATTTAAATAATACTGGTCAGTTATTTGATAGGATGTTCTTCAATTTAAAGCTGTCTGGTATTTCTTACAATCAGAAATTTTTGGCAAGCATACCAGAAAAATGACATGGTGTCCTCAATACATCAAATTAAGGGATACATGATGTAAACATGTCTTTGTATTTGTGATGTTTACTGTGGTCTTTTTGTTAAGGTGGTGTCTTCCAGGTTTCTCCAAAATAAAGTTACTTTTTCTCATCATCACTATTAAGTATGTTAAGGACACATCTTGAGACAGAATAATTATCCTGGTTTAACTCAAGCTTTCATCCACTAATTTTAGCACCCACTAAGGGATCTTCTTCAAAGAATTATTACTAACATGTATACCCAATGCTAGAAGCCCTGTGGTGCAGTGGTTAACTACTCAGCTGCTAACCAAAATGTCAGAGGTTTGAACAACCAGATACTCCACACGAAATAGGTGTGGCAGTATGCTTCCATAAAAATTTACATTCTTGGAAACTCTATGGGGCAATTGTTCTACTCTGTCCTATAGGGTCACTATAAGTCAGAATTGTGAATGGTAGTGAGTTTAGTTTAGTTTTGGTTGTACCTAATGGTGATATTAGGCTACCATTACATATTAGAATGTGTTTCTCTCATTCTTTTCCTTTTTTTATTGCTATGTTTTGATTTCATAATGGGACGAAGAGGAGGAGTATGCAATTATTAATGACATCTGACCTGAGTACTACAAATGCACTATATGAAGTTGATGCTATTAGCTGCCACGGAGTCAGCTATAATTCATGTTAACATTTCTTAATTTTCACTTATTTATTTTAATTGTAATTGGGATGAAAGTTTACAGAGCAAATTGGTTTTCCATTCTACAACCTGTACATTTAGTTTTCTGATATTCATTGCAATTCTCACAATATAACTCTTCCCA
>NW_006921662.1:177803-179916 GCF_000298275.1 Orycteropus afer afer
GTCTAAGGGCCATAGTCTCAAGGGTTTCACCAGTCTCCATAAGACTACTAAGCATGGTCTGTTTTGTTTGCATTTTGTTTCACATTTTTCTCCCACTCTATCCAGGACTTCTTATCATGATCTGCTTGAGAGTGCTCCATAGAAGTAGCTGGGCACCATCTAGTTCTTCTGGTCTCAGGGTCGTGGAGGCTGGGGTTCATGTGGTCCATTTGGAATAATTGTTTCTTTACATCTTTGATTTTCTTCACTTTTCCCCAGATGGGGAGAGGCCAGTGGTTGCACCTTAAATGGCCACTTACAAGATTTAAGACCCCAGTTGTTACTCACAAAACTAGGATGTAGAACACTGTCTTTATGAACTATGTCATGTCAATTGACCTAAGTGTCCCCTGAGCCTCTGTCTCTGAGCTTCCATGCCCAATGACACATTTCCTTAAGGTGTTTGAGTATGACTAAGAAGTTGTCACAACTTTGTCCCCTATATGTTCTACTATATTCATGGATATATTTGCAGCATATATAAATATATATGTAGAAGCATTATTTGTAAAATACACACACACACACATATATATACACACATATATATAGTATATACATATACACATACACACACACATACACATATTTTTTCATTCATGGATGTAGTGCCATTCATGTTCCCACACCTTTTCAGGTTCGGTGTCTATCTATGTGTTCACTTATAAATTACTGTTATTGCACAATTATGTACATAATAATATTTACCTTTGTTGCCTTTAACTTTTGTGATCCTCTCTGTGTCTTGCTTTGTCTTGATCATTTTGCACTAACCTGCCCTTAATTGTATATCAACTTTCCCTTCACCCAAGTCAATATATGTCCACCCCCTACTTAGTGATTTATCTTCCCACCCCTCTCAATTTTAGTAGCCTTCAAATAATTATTCTTTCTATGTGTAAATATTTTCTTGACTTTTTACAGTAGTAGTCTCATAAATTATATGTCCTTCTGTGATTGACTAACTTCACTCCGCATAATGTCTTCTATGTTTATCCATGTTATGAGGTGGTTCACATCATAATTCTTTAATTTTGCATACTATTTCATTGTGTGTATTCACCACCATTTGCTTATGCATCCATCTGTTGATGAGCACATAGATTGTTTCCATCTTTTTGCTATTGTGAATAATACTCCATTGAATATGGGTATGCATATAATTGTGCATGTCACAGCTCTTATTACTCGAGGATGTATACTTTGTAGTGGGATTGCTGGATCATACAGTATTTCTATTCCCACCTTTTCAAGGAAGAGTCATATCATTTCCACAGTGGTTATATCACTTTATAATCCATCCAGCAGTGTATGAGGATACCAGTTTCTCCACACCCTTACCAGACTTTGTTGTTTCTTTTGAATTTGTTACTAATGCTGGCGTAAGATTATATCTCATTGTTATTTTGATTCGCATCTCTTTAATAGCTAATGATTCTGAGCATTTCTTCACAGGTTTGTAAGCTGCCTCGATGTTTTCTTTGGTGATATGGCTCCTGTTTCATTTTTCTGAGAATGGATGTTCAGTTTTTCCAGCTACATTTGTTAAAGACATTATCTCTTCCCCATTGAATGAGATTAGGCTCTTTGGCAAAGATCAGCTACCCACAAGTGGCTAGATTTGCTTCTATTTCTCATTTCTATTTCATTGGTGTAGGTGTCTCTCATTGTACTGAAACAAGGGCATTTTGATTACTGAGCCTGTATATTAAGTTTTGGGAATAAGGATTGTGAAGCTTCTTATTTTGTTCTTCTTTAGCAGTGCTTTGCTTATCTTCAGTCCTTTTCTTTTCCATACTTAGTCGGTGATTAGTTTTTCCATCTCTTTCAAGAATGATGATGGAATCTAGATTGAAATTGCATTATATCTGTAGATCACTTTGGGTAGAGTTGTCATTTTCACAATGTTAAGTCTTCTTACCCACAAACATGTACATTTTTCCATTTATGTATATTTCTTTTGGTTTCTTGTAGTGGATTGTAGTTTTCTTTGTATAGGTTTTGTGTCTGCAGTTAGATTTATTCCTAAGTACTTCGTCTTTTGGATGGCTATCATAAATGGTATTGTTTTCCT
>NW_006921662.1:180964-182365 GCF_000298275.1 Orycteropus afer afer
AAAAACAGCCATCCCTTCCCCTCCAATTATTTATTTATTTATTCAATTATTTTTTTGTATAACCATGAACTCATGGATACTTATTTTACATTATGAGCATTTTTATTGTTGATATTATTAATTTTGCTGCTCAGCCTGCTCCATCTTAGGCCATTAGGAGCTCCTTCAGGTTGGGTCTGTGTCAGTTCAACAAACCCCCATACTTCTCATAATAATTTTTTACTTTCTTGTACCATAGTATTTTCTAGGCTCACCTTATATTTTTTCTATCCCCAGTCCTGGTATCAACCCTTACTTAAAGGTGATTCTTATTATTGACAAATGATGTTTAGTAAAGATCTGAACATTAGGTGTGCTCTTTGCTATTAGGATGTCATAGTCATGGTTTTCTAAGTCAATTTAGTGAGCAGAGAAAGAATGATATGTGTAGAGATTAACAAACCCATAAACACTGCATCTATATTCCTCAATGTATATTTGTGTATATAGATATTAAAAATTAGGAGTTTATGCTGATTCTAAATCTCATTCATAGGAACTGTTACAGAATAAAGGAGTGGGCAAGGCTAAAGACAAAAAATTAAATAAAAAACAAGACTAAACGTAGTGTGGGATCCTGGAGAGAATCTAGAAACAGAAAAGGGGCATTAATGGAAAAAAGGATGAAATTCAAATTAGGTCAAAATTAGTTCAATAGTATTGTACTAATGTTAATTGCCTAATTTTGATAATTATGGTAGGCTATGTAAAATGTAAACATTAAACCAGTTTCCATTTAGTTAACTCTTGGTGAATCAATGTATATCACAGAGTAAAACTGCTCCATAGGATTTTCAGTGGTTGATTTTTCAGAAGTAGATGGCCCGGAGTTTCTTCTGATGTGCCTCTGGTGGACTTGGAGCTTCATCCTTTCAGTTAGGAGCTAAGCACGTTAACCTTTTGCATCACCCAGGGGGTCCTATATAGGATAGCTTATATGGGAAGGGTGTGTGGAAGTTTTGTTCTATTTTTGCAAATTTTCTGTAAGTCAACAATTAATTCAAGTAAAAATTAAGAAAAAAAGTATTAAATAATATAATGTTTAAGACAGTATTTCCCATCTCGGTTGAGTACATAACTATTTTTCATTAAATTTCTAATGTCCATCCATAAACACTATTAACTATGCCTTGGAGCACATTGTTGCCAACTATGTGAAATAAGAGAGCCATTATTTATGCACCACATGCAAATTAATTACATTGCAATTTTGGTTTAATATGTTTCTACTGCAGTTATAGATCTCATAAACATTTAAGCAATCTCTGGTGAAATTTTTTTTTGAGAAACCCAAATTTACTTAAATTTAAATGTACAAAAATATAATTCTCATGATTAAAAGTTAAATAAGAACTTCTGTCT
>NW_006921662.1:185120-185680 GCF_000298275.1 Orycteropus afer afer
TGTAAAATATAACTGCATTCTCAATATAAAACTAGAAAACAGTTTTATTACTATATTAAGAGTGGTTTCATTGTACTTTAGAGATATCACTGGAGGAAGGGGAATACATATACATAAGTATATTTTTTAAAAGTAATTGCTACTCTTTGACAGAACAACAGAAGCTGTTATCTTGGTTACTCCATAATCTTTCTTATACACTTTCTCCCTTGCTTTTCTCTGGAAATGAAGCTAAAATACTTGTTTCTCAGGATCCTCTAGTGGTAGGGGTGACAGTCAACTAGATTTTGAAAAGCAATGGGTGGGACTTCTTGGAAAGCTTTATCTCAGCTGCCAATAGTTTCACTCTTTATTATTCTCCCTTCCTCCTGCCTGAAGCAGTACAGGCATTTTGTGATGATAAGAGAGAATTTTTAATTTTAAGAACTATGCCTAAAGGTTTACACATTGATTTCTCAGGACCTTCCTCCTTACCAGGTAGAGATATTCCTTACAGTCTCTGGATCTCATTTTCTTTGTCTCTCATGCAATATCAATCTCTTTTCAATACTGGTACTGTC
>NW_006921662.1:186285-187290 GCF_000298275.1 Orycteropus afer afer
TTGAACTGCCAGCCTTCTGGTTAGCAGTCAAATGCCTTAGGCTTTATGCCACCACACAAAAACAGCATGCTAACTGGAGTCTCTGAGTGGTGCAAATCGTTAAGGATGTCAATTGCTAATCAAAAGGTTGTTGGTTGAAGTCCACCCAGAAGTGCCTTGGAAGAAAGGCCTGGTGATCTACTTCTGAAAAATCAGCCATTGAAAACTATGAAGCACAGTTCTACTCTGACACATATAGGGGTAATCATGAATCAGAATTGATCAAGAGAATTGGTAACTTGCAACCCTGCTAATTAAACTTAAATGTACACAAAAGATACATAAATACATACATACACACATGCATGCATACATACATGTAAATATATATTTAAAGTTTTCTAGCTTCCTGTGCAATTGAGCTTTCATTATTTTTCTTTTTATATTCAAGGATAAACCTAATGTAATATAATTTCTAACCAGGTTTCATTTTTCATCTCCTTATTTGTTCATTCTTCTTAAAAATGAGAAAGTTTCCACTGTCCTGGAATTGTTTTTTTTAGAATTCTTCAGAAACCAACAGCCTACTAACTCTGTTTGTTCAGTTCCCATCCTCCTGAAACCATCTACAGTCAGTGCTTTATATTTGCAGGTCTGCGTTCCTGGATTCAACCAACTGCAGATAAAACATATTTGGAAAGAGAAAAAAAAAAAAAAAAAAAGGCACTGAACCAGTCAACACAATCCATCATAGGCTAAGAGGTAGTGTGGAATGCTATTTACATAGGATTTACATTGCATTAAAAAAACAAAAAACAAACTCACTGCCACCGACTAAATTATGACTCATAGCAAACCCCTCCTTGGGTTTCTGAGGAGGTATCACTATGGAAGTAGATTGTCCAGATTTCCTTCTGAGGAGTGCCTTGTTGGTCTGAACCACCAGCCTTTTGGTTAGCAGTCAAATGTCTTAGGCACTATGCCACCAGAACTCCCTATATTATATGAGGTATTATAAATAATCTA
>NW_006921662.1:187592-189881 GCF_000298275.1 Orycteropus afer afer
AAACTTTTTGATCCCACTATACTTTACTGTACATGCTTTCCTTTTCTCCTACCTGCTTCTAAATATAAGAATATGTGCCAAAGTGGAGAGCAAATCCCACTACTACTACTTTCATCTCACTGGAAATGAATGGCATTGATCATTACCTTGAAACTAAGAAAAGCAATTCTTATCACCAGTTATATCTGTATTAAGGAGCTCTGGTGCTGTAGTGGTTAAGGAATTTGGCTGCTAATCAGAAGGTCGGTGGTTTGAACCCACAGCTGCTCCACAGCAGAAAAGATGAGGCAGTCTGCTTCCATAAAGATATACAGCCTTGGAAACCCAATGGTGGTTGCTATGAGGTAGAATTGACTCAATATCAGTGAGTTTGAGTATTTATATTGATATGAGAAACCAAATACATGCAATATCAAACCATTTTCCCTTCTGCCAAACTGTTTATTTCATAATTCTCTACTGACCAGGCTCAAAAGTGTGAGATGATTTTCTTTTCTATCTCTTTTAGTCTCATATCTAATCAGTGGCCAAGTTATGTAAATTCTGCCTTTTTAATAATTTTTCCTATTCACTCTTTCTTTTCCTTACCCATTGATTGATTACCACTAAGACCAAAAATATTACTTCCTGAAAAGAACAAGTAAAATGAACATATTTTCCTGAAAATAAATTGAAAGTAAAAGAAGAAGAAAATTAAATATTGCCAAGGACAAAGTTGGGTCATTTGTTGTCTGACCAATTGGTATTTCCTTGTTGAAATCTTCAAGGTCAATTTTCCATCCAGATTCAAAATTGGATTGGTCAACTTGCCCTCAATAATGTTTGTCCAAATAATGGGCTTAAAGTCACATTTGTCATAAGACTGTCATAAAAATCAGAAAGCTAATTTAATTAACAGTAAGAATTACTACTACCAGTAGCACTGAATATTCAAATGTAAATAAAATGAGCAGATCTAAGAAGATAGAGAAAAAGTAAGATTTAAAAAAAAAGTAAGATAAATTCTAAATAAATAAAAGGAACACATTTATTTAAAGTTTATAGAAGTTACCTTATGACACACAGATAAACTAAAACCAGAATGAATATATTAACATGTAGAATAATAATAAGTACAGTCACAATGTTGTTAATCAGATTTGGGAGCTGTATTAAGGCACTAGCTAAATTATAGTAGCTGTTGTTAGGTGCTACTGAGTCAGGTCCAACTCATAGTAACCTTGTACAGAACAGGACCAAACACTGCCTGGTCCTGTGCTATCTTCATGATGTTTGAGTCCATTGTTTTTATTATGGTGTCAATCTATCTCATTGATAGATTCTTCTCACTGATACTCTATTTGAACAAACATCATGTCCTTTTCTAGTACCCTATCTTTCCTGATAGTGTGCTCAAAGTAAGTAACCAATCTCTTGCCATCCTCTCTTCTAAGGAGCGGTTGAGTTGTACTTCTTCTAAGACAAATTTGTTTGATCTTCTGGCCATTCATGGTACATTCAATATTCTTTGTAAGTGCCATGATTTGAATGCAGTAAGTTTTCTTTGGTCTTCCTGTTTCATTATCCAAGGTTATATGGACATATGAAATGATTTAGAAGATTATGACTTTGGCCAGGAGTATAAGAGATCCCAAAATACAAGATCGACTTTTTCAAATATATTTTTTTCTGTTGTATAACAGTCTAGAGGTAAGCATTTAGTCCTTAAAATGTAGTTTCCATCTGTGTTCCCATTTTCACTGACTATGACATGATGAGGACTGCAAAAGGGACAACAGGGACTGAGTGAGCAAGTCTCACTGTGGAGAAAAAGGAACTCCTTTACTATTGTGACCTAAACAAGGTCTGTCACTAAAAGAGCTAATATTCTGAGCTCTACCATCTGAATAACTTTGTCTGTCACATTTGTTTCAGAGCACACACATTATTTACTTTAAATATCTGAAATCCACATAGCATTTTATTTAAAATAACATTTTGAATTAGACCATTTTAGATTTCTACAATATTTATTGCTGTGCTTTTGGGATCCTAAAATGTTTATCTTCTGACCTTGTGTCACCTAATAGAGCACAATATGCTTTGAGAATATCAATTATTTTAATAAAATTCATCATTTCTTATAGAGTAAAATTTTAATACTATCATTCTCTTTCTATTTGTTAGTGGCAAAATCTGAGTTTACTATACTGCTTTGTTGTCACTTATTGGTATGATAATGCTTAATAAAGTATTTTCTAAAATAGTTAAAAATTTTCCAATAATGCTATTAAATAAACTCCTAAATTT
>NW_006921662.1:204766-205661 GCF_000298275.1 Orycteropus afer afer
GACTGGAATTGAATCCATTCCTGTGGCTTCCAGCCAAACAAAAGACAGGAATATGAGGTGAACATTCACATTAGGTAGCTACACTCCTTGGAGAGATGAATCATGCAAGAATAGAAGGGCTTTGTATGCACAGGGAGATAGCTCAGGGAGCAGGAGTGCATGGAGAGAAAGACACAGGGAAGAGGTAACCATGGGGAGAAAATGGGAGGGGAGCTGTAGCACTGTGATAAATTGTAGTCAACGTCATGAGACAAAGTGTATGTGAACAGCTGTATAGAAAGTGAATTTGCTTTGTAAACTTTCACCCAAATCACAATAAAAATATAAAAAATAAAAGAGACAGAGAAGGAACAAAAGGCCAGAATGCATGTCAGAAGGGACTCTGAAACTTGTCCTTGAAGGGAGAGTAGCTAAAGCAAATGGAAGGAATGACAAGACAAAAAAGCTGAACAGAAGATTTCAAAGAGCAGCTCTAGAAGACAGAATCAATTATTGTAATGAAATATGCAAAGACCTGGTGTTGAAAAAACGCAAGAGCAAAAAACACTCAGCATTTCTTAAGATGAAAGAACTGAAGAAAAAATTTAATCCTCGAGTTGCAATATTTGAAAGATTCTATGGGAAAAACATCGAACGATGCAGGCAGTATCAAAAGAAGATGGAAGGAATACACAGAGCCACTGTACCAAAAAAAGAATTGGTCTGTGTTTATCCATTTCAGGAGGTGGCATATGATTAAGAACCAATGGTATTGAAGGGAGAAGTCGTAACTGCACTGAAGGAATTGGCGAAAAACAAGGTTCCAGGAATTGACTGAATACCCACTGAGATATTTCAACAAACGGATGCCCTGCTGGAGGCACTCACTCAGTATTTTGGTAACCTAGTACCGGTA
>NW_006921662.1:209443-215635 GCF_000298275.1 Orycteropus afer afer
TTTTTTTTTTTTAATGATTTTCAGTTTTGTTCCACATTGTTCTCCCACTCTATACAGGATTTCCCACATAGATTCCCCTCTGAGTGGTTGACAGTGGTAGCCAGGCACCATCTAGTTCTTCTGGTCTCATAGCTGTATAAACTGAGGATCACATGGTGTACCAGTCACTTGGAATAACTGTTTCCAATTAATGATTTTCTTCACTCTTTTTTGCTCTGGACGAGGAGAGACCCATCATTGCCTATAGATTGCCGCTTGTAAGCTTTTAAGATCTCAGTCACTACTTGCCAAAGTAGGATGTGGAACAATGTTTTATATAGTATACTATGCCAATTGAGCTTGATGTCCCCAGTGACTATGGTCTGGACTCCACAGGTCCAACTACTTACTCCCTCTGGGTAGCTGGCTGTGGCCAAGAATGACTAAAACCTTTTCCCTCATCAGCTATACTGTATACCTGGGAATTCTTACAGAACATAAAAATACACTTGTTCTACATTGTCTGCCAACCCTATACATGGTCTTGGGTACACTCCACCCTGCATAGACATACCTAGTAATTCAACCTCTCCACCCATCTGTTGTTGTTGTTGTTATGTGCCGGCGAGTCGGCCCCGACTCATAGCAACCCCTCCTTGGGTTTCTGAGGCAGTATCACTACGGAAGTAGGATTGCCCAACCTTCCTTCCGAGGAGTGGCTGGTGGGTTTGAACCGCCAGCCTTCTGGTTAGCAGTCAAGTGCTTTAGCCTCTATGCTACCAGAGCTCCTCATAATAGTTTACCCATCTATCCACCTGTATACCTGTGGTTGCCTTCACTGACAACGAAGTACTGTATGTGCAAAAGGGTCCATCTTTGTTGTCTGTACTTCCCATGAGCCTCTCTATGTCTTCCTCTTCCTCAATGTCACCGTGTTGGTATGTTGTCCTCTTCATCCAAATCAATACTTGTCTCTACCTATCTAACTGTTTTCCTTCCCCTCCCTGCCCACCCCTGGTAACCAACAAAGAAAATTTCCTTCCATACAGACGTTTTACAGTAATGAACTTATACAATATTTGTCCTCCTATGATTGACTTATTTCATTCAGCATAATGTCCTCCAAGTTCATCCACATTATGTGTAGTTTTGCAGATTCTACGTTATTCTTGAGTGTTGCATAGTATTCCATTGTGTTTATGTACCATAGTTTGCTTATACATTCTTCAGTTGATGGACACCTAGGTTGTTTCCATCTTTTGGCTATTGTAAATAGTGTTGTGATGAACATGGGTGTGCATATATCTGTTCATGTCCTGACTCTCACTTATTTAGGATATACACCTAATAATGGAATGACTGGGTCAAATGTTATTTATAATTTCAACTTTTTAAGGAACTGCCATATTGCTTTCCAGAGTGGGTATATCATTTTACAGTCCACCAGCAGTGTATGAGAGTCCCAATTTCTCCACATCCTCACCAGCAATTGTTATTTTCTGACTTGCTGAACTTTGCTACTAGTCACTGACATTCTTAATGTCAGTACAAATTGTTCACCAGGCAATGTTGTGAGTCATTAAATAATATTTACTAGGAGTTTGGCAATGTAATTTTAGCTTCAGTCTATGAGAAATAAGTTGTTTCATAGTGAGTCAATGGGTCTCATCTTATTATTTGTAAAATATAGCAGCTGGTCTAGATACCTAAACATATAATTATATAATACTATGAACAAGAGGTATGGCAAAATAATGAATACTTGTAAAGAGTTCTACGAAGCCTCATTTAATTGTCTACTATTTAATTTAATTGCATCAAAATTGTGGAGTGATTTTTTAATAAATGATGACTTCTTATACTTTGCTACATTCTTTCCATTTTTGAGAGTAAAATATTGTAAATTTACAAAATAGAAAATATTTCTATTCAGAGCCTTGAAAAAAAAAATGTTCCTGGGAAACTTTTATTGTCCCAAAAGAGCAGAGATGGAATTAGAAGTGAGAGTAAAATTTACTTTAAAACCCCACGGGGCATTTACTGTTTCAATTATCAACTTGTATCATCATCTAATATCAAATCCCAAGAATGAACTTTCCTTTTCCTGGGTTTATTTGACTTTGTATTTACTTAAAAAGCTATCAATCAGCTTACTAAATTTAAATAAACATAAGCATAACTGTCAATGTGGAATTTACTTAGAAACTCAACATTTTGTCTGAAATATCAAGTTAGGAATACAGAAAAAGTACAAAATGCACTAGCTATATTTTCTTTGGTTACTCAAGTCAAAAATAACCTATACATTTTATGAAACTCTATCAAAGTAAACAAGGACAAAAGATTCTTACGACAAAACTTCCCACATCTACCTTCAAATATATATAAAGCAGGTATTTCCTATAAGCTGTGGAATATTATAAACACCTATCAAGCTCTCTCATTCTCTAAAGATTTTGAAATTATAATTTCAAACTCAATTATGTGCATACAGTTTTAAGATAAACACTTACCTTATGTATAGAAAAAAATGCTCTTATACTAGTGACTATCAGGATCACTTTTTTAAAGTTTTATTTCCTGCACAGGCATTAACCCCCAAAATAGGAGCCACACCCTAAGCCTAGGACTGACAAATGTGGTCAACAGTTAGAATTTAGGATGAAACAAAGAATCTCAAGACTACTAAAAAAATAGCAAATCACTGTCAATTTTTATACAAGCATTTGATTCCCATCAGATAAAGACAGCTCACACAAATACAAACAAAGGTACACATATAGCTGTATACCTTAGCTTACTATTTTCTAAATCATATGACTGCACTTATATTTTTAATATAACTTAAAATTCATTATCTTAAAGAAAAATTATACTTACTGCCCTCTAGAGGTATGAACCAGCAGTGTAATAAGTGTAGATGTTGCGGGGCATATACAGTTTAAAGCTAACATGGCGTATTTAAATTCTTCTTCACAAACAACATGATCTGTTCGAAATAAAATAGGTAAATTAGAGCAATTTACCTTGGGAGAATAATATGTTTGAATAATATAAAAAAGGAAACAATAAACAAAATTGCAAAGGTTTCAATATAAGTACTTTTTTTAGGGATGGTTTTACATGTGGAATTTTATCTCTAGGAAGAATATTTCATAAGATAGAAAGTACTAGGCTGTGAATTAAATGATTGGGGTGGGGGGTGTTCATATTCTGTTCCCAATTCTGTCTTTAATGAAATTGGCAATGTTTGGCAAGTTACTTAATCTTCGTATGCCTCATCTGTACAAGATGGTGAGGAGTAGGTAGGACTAAGGTGTAGTCTGGAAAATAAAGCAAATACTTTCCAACGCATCATGGAAGTCTCCTTTAGTTCTGATAATTAGAGGGTATTAGAGGGTATGCAATCAAACTTTAAAAATATATATATTTATTTATCAAATTCAGAGCCACACAGCATAAAATCTTCAATAGTAATTTTAAAAGATTTGATACATAACATTTACCTTTCATATAAACGATAGATTTTAGATTATTAAAACAAATATAATACCAATCAAAATTATTACTAAAATAAATTGAAATTGAAATTACTCTTTGACCTCAAGATATAAGGGTCATAAACTCAAAAGACAACAGCTTAATCAGGAAAGGTTATAAAAGAAAATTGACTGATGTAAAAAAAAAAAAAAAAAAAAAAATTGACTCATAGCAATCCCTCCTTGGGTTTCCGAGGCAGTATCTCTACAAAAGTAGATTGTGCAGTCTTCCTTCCAAAGAGTGGCTGGTGGGTTTGAACCACTAGCCTTCTAGTTAGCAGTCAGATGCCTTAGGCACTATGCCACCAGAGTTCCTACTAGGCCACCAGAGCTCATAGAGGTACAAATGGGAAGGTGTAAGCCCGACCCATGTAAAGGAGAATGATACTATCCAGCTCCAGTGTATCATTTCCACACAGGAATGAGGGCCCAGATGCCAGTTACTCAATTTTCCAGAGAAATAATATTTTCTCTGAATAAATAAAGATGTGATTATAGCATTGTTTATTTTGAGAAAAGAAAAAAAAAAAAGTTCCTTCCCAAGTAAACAATTATAGCTGGTACTGAAAATAAAGATGATATTGAAAATGATATTGAAAAATCTAATAAATAAATCTAATCTAATAAATATTCTCAGGCAGAAAATAGTAGTTTGTATAAATTAAGGAATAGAAGGTTGAATCTGTCAGTGAGCCAGATCTGTAATACAAGCACACACACTATACAATTTACAAAAAAATAAGAAAAAAATTACTTGGAAAATGGTTCAGCAAATGCTCTGAACAAACAAATATTAACCTTAGTCCTTTATTGATAATACAATTTGGGATTATATTTTTCCTTCTGCTTTCATTCATTTTCTTATTTATTAATCTGTTCTTTTCTCGTTATTTTATGGCAGAAATTATATGCTATGGATTCTCCCTTAAAAATGTCAAGGCCCTTAATAATGTCTTCCTTTTTAATTGTCATTATGTAATAATGATATAAAAAGGAACACTTAAAAATACATAATCATTGTATTTATCATTTTGCAGGAAAAGGAAGAAACATGAATCTAATTTGATTGTGTAGAAGTCCACAGACTATTTGCAAAAGAACAGTGTCTTTAAACCACCATTTCAAAATTTCTCAAAATAATTTTTTGAGTATGTATGGCCAATCTGTGACCATAAAGCAATGAAACTGCTAAATGCAGAATGTTATTATTTTAGAGCCATGTAACAGCAATACGTAGGATGCCCATGAATTTCAACCAAAAAATTGCAACATACAGTTATAGAAAAATATGTATATTTATGATGACATGAGACAGAACATTTTAAAATCCAAATTGTACCATAAAATTTGGCATGTATGATTACAATACATATAATACCACATGCAACCACTGATCTTACCTTAGTATAATACATAAAACATATTTCTCACAGTAAATGGGCATGAGAAAATGTGTTACACCTGTGGTACACTGGAAATATCTTATTGTTCTCAGGTTAAAAAATAAAAATTAAAAAATTGGGTTCTCTTGCTTCCATTTTCCTCAATTAAGAGTACAATGATGATTTGGAGGGAGACCACTAAAGGAGAATTGTGTTGCATCGGGTAATATGTTAAAAACTACCATATTCTTCCATCAATAGCACACCCATGTATATAATGTGAACACATGCAACACATGGCAAATTATGAAATTATATCAAAAAGTTCTTGGATGGCGCCATACCACCCATGTTCTAGGACATTACCATATGAATTTTGGCCTCATTCACTCTCATTCAATAGCCCAAATTGTTACTTTTGATCATGTTTGTATAATACAGTCATGGCCAAGAAATCATAGATCAAGTTTGGTAGTACCATGGTAATGGGAAAATAAACAATTGAAACTTGTGTTCTGGGGCAGTTTGCAGCCAACCATATAGTGGTGTAGTTCCTTGTAGCCAACCTGCGCCTAAGCACCTCTTGCCAGAAACACGCAGGGATCAGGTGGAGGACTACCTGTGAGGTAAACACACAGGAGGTGGAGGTCATTGCCCACACATGCCCAGACCTTGCAGTGGTGCCTCCTGTGAAGCTGGATGGCAGTACAGTGGTAGGGCCCGGCCCTGCAGCATCCCCTTGCAACCAGTTGGATCTGTCTCATTTGAATGAGGGATATGCAAACTCTCTGCACCCATAGTTTTCATGCCCATCCCATAACCAATCTCCCTGGTACCTTCAAGTCCTTACTTCGAGACTCCCTGCCTGCCTATGACCTCTTGCTATCCACCGTTGCCTAGCAAATTAACATATTCTGGATGAATGGGAGAAGGCATTCTGTGGCAAACTGTTGTCCCTCATAGGGCCTTCTTATCATTGGAGCCTCCAGTATATCATTCACTGGGGCATATGGAAGGTGGCCTGGGCCTGGCTGTGGTCCTGCATGGAGCCTAGACCATTGGAGATGCTGCCTTAGATTTTTTTTTTTTTAAGTTGTCATAAATGCAAAATGTCCAATGACGTGATAGTCAATAAAGCAGGTGTTTATCTATAAATTTTGTCTCTGAGTCCAAAACACATTCCTCCTCCTGGAACACTTTTTTTTTATTATTGTGATTTGGGTGAAAGTTTACAGAGTAAATTCATTTTCCATAAAGCAGTTCACATGCATTCTGTTTCATGACATTGACTG
>NW_006921662.1:216209-230892 GCF_000298275.1 Orycteropus afer afer
AATTATGATGCAGAACAATGTTTTTATGTAGTATGTTATGCCAATTGAGCTTGATATGTCCCATGAACATGTTCCCAAGCCCACAGGCCCCAAAGCTCTCTCCATCAGGTTGTTTGGCAGCGGCTAAGAAGTTATCATAAATTTGCTGCCTGTTAGTTCTATTTATACAGACATTCTTAAAGGACATACAAATAAGTGTACAGAAACATCATCTTTCAAACATATATATGGTCACGGGCAGATTCCCTTGTGCCTCAACCCACGTGATAATTCAGCCTGTCTACTTATGCACTGGGTCTCTTGCTCACCTCTCTGTGCTTTCCTTTTCCTTAGTGTTATTGTCTTGGTCACTCACTTTTGGTATATTACCTTTCCCTTCACCCAAATAAATACTTGTCTCTTACCTTTCTAGCAATTTTCCCTCCATTGCCCTCACATTCTTGGTAATCAATAAAGGTTTCCTTCCATATAACAACCTTTCCTTAACACTTCAGAAGAGTGCACTAATACAATATTTGGCCTTCTATGATTGATTCATTTCACTCAGCATAGTGTCCTCCAAGCTCATGCACATTATGAAGTGTCTTGACGATTCTACATTATTCTTCAATATTGCATAGTATTCCATTGTGTGTATGTACTACAGTTTATCTATTCCTGGATTGATGAGCACTTAAATTGTTTCCATTTCTTTGCTATTGTAAATAGTGCTGCGATGAACATGGATGTGCACATATCTGTTCATGTCCTGCTTCTCACATCTTTAGGATATATACTTAGTAATAGGATTATTGGATCAAATGATACTTCTATTTCCAACTTTTTAAGGAATCACCATACCAATTTCCACAGTGATTGTATCATTTTACAGTCCCACCACCAGTGTGTAAGTCACAAATCTCTCCACATCCTCACCAGCACTTGTTATTTTCTGTCTTGTTGAACTTTGCTATAATTGCTGGGATGAGATGGTATCTCACGGTTGTTTTGATTTGCTTCTGCCTAATGGCTGATAACCATGAGAGTTTCTTCATGTGTGTGCTGGCTGTTTGAATATCTTCTTTAGTGAAGTGTCTGTTCATGTCTTCTGCCCATTTTATAGCTGGATTGTTTATCTTTTTGATGTTGAGATGTTGGGGTTTTCTATAAATTTCAGAGATAAGTACCTTGTCAGTTATGTCATAGCCAAATACTTTTTCCCAATCTGTATGTTCTCATTTTACTCTTTGGGAAAAGTCTTTTGATGTACATAAAAATTTAATTTTTAGAAGGTCCCAATTATCTAGTTTATCTTCTACTGTTGGTATATTTTTGATAATGCCTGATAGTCTGTTTATTCCATAAATTAGGACCACTAAGTTTTCCCATATTGTTTCTTTGATGAGTTTCAGGTTTCACATTTGTCTTTGATCCATCTGGAGTTAGTTTTGTATATGGTGTGAGGTATGGATCTTGTTTCATTTTTCTGCAAATAGATGTCCAGTTTTGCCAGCACCATTTGTTAAACTGGCTATCTTCCCCATTTTACTGCATTTTGGTCCTTTGTCAAAGATCAGCTGACCACAGGCCAATGGATTAATTTCTGGGTTCTCAATTCTGTTCCAGTGGTCCATGTGCATATCATTGCACCAATACCAGGCTATTTTGACTACTGTGGCTGTATGGTTGATTTTGATATCTGAGAGTGTGAGACTTCCTACTTTGTTCATCTTTTTCAGTAGTGCTTTGCTTATCCTAGGTCTCTTTCTTTTCCACATGAAATTAGTTGAATCCAGTTGATTCAACTCATAGTGACTGCTCTTTGGGTTTCTGAGGCCATATATCAATGGAAGTAGATTGCCCAATATTCCTTTGGAGGAGTGGCTGGTGGGTTTGAACTTCCAGGCTTCTAGTTAGCAGTCAGATGCCTTCAGCATTATGCCACTAGAGATCCTACAATTAGTGATTAGTGTTTCCATATCTTAAAGAATGTTGATGGAAGCTGGATTGGAATTGCAATGAATGCATAGATTGCTTTGGATAGTACTGACATTTTTACAATGTTCAGTCTTCCTATTCATGATCATGGTATGTTCTTTCATTTATGTAGATCTCCTACAGTTTCTTGAAGTAGTGTTTTGTCATTTTCTTTGTATACATCTTTTGTGTCCCTGGTAAAATTAATCCCATGATTTTTTAAAATCTTTTTGGTAACTATTGTCAATGACATTGATTTCCTTTGCAGAGATCTCTTTGCTGATGTAGAACAATTCAATTGATTTTTTTATCTTGCTCTTGTATCTTGCCAAATCTTTCAATTAGTTTCAGTAGGTTTCTTGTTGAGTCTTGGATTTTCTATGTATTGGATCTTATCATCTGCAAATAGAGATAGTTTGACTTCTTCCTTACCAATTTGGACGGTTTGATTTTCTTTTCTATTGTCCTGGCTAGGTGTTCCAACACAATGTTGAATAGAAAAGGTGATAAAGGGCATCCTTGTCTGGTTCCAGTTCATAAGAGTAATGTTTTCAGTCTCTCTCCATTGAGAATAATGTTTGCTGTTGGTTTTGCATATATGCCCTTTATTATGTTAAGGAATGTCCCTTCTGTTTCTATTTTTCTGAGAGTTTTTACCAGCAATAGTTGTTGAATTTTATCAAATGCCTTTTCTGTATCTAGTTCTATGATCATGTGGCTCTTTTCCTTTATTTTACTTATGTGATGGATTACATTGATTGTTTTTCTAATGTTGAATCAACTTTGCATACCTGGTTATGAAGTCCGCTTGGGTATGATGCATTATTTTTTTGATATGTTGTTGGAGTCTATTGGCTAGGATTTTATTGAAGATTTTTGTCTATATTCATGAGGGACATTGGTCTGTAGTTTAGTTTTTTAGTGATGTCTTTGGCTGTTTTTTATATTAGGGTTATGCTTGCTTGGTAAAATGAATTTGGGAGGATTCTATACTTTTCTATGTTCTGGAATAGTTTGAATAGGATTGGTGTCAGTTCTTCTCTGAATGTTTGGAAGAATTCTCCAGTGAAACCATCTGAGCCAGGACTTACTTTGTTGGTAATTCTTTCATGAATTGTTTAATTTCTTCTTTGGTTATGGGCCTGTTCACATTTTCTACATCAATCTGTGTTAGTTTATGTAAGTAGTGTGTTTCTAGAAATCTGTCCATTTCTTCTAGGGTTTGAAATTTGTTAGAGTACAGTTCTTCATAGTATCCTGATATTACACTTTTTATTTCTTATTTCTATTATTTGCATTTTCTTCTTTTCCTTTTTTCCTTTGTTAAGTTTGCCAGTGGTTTGTTGATTTTATTAATCTTTTCAAAGAACCAACTTTTAATCCTATTGTTTTTTTCTATTGTCTTTCTGTTTTATTTATTTGTGCTCAAATCTTTATTATTTCTTTTCTCTTGGTGACTGTAGGCTATTTTTTTTTTCCCCCCGGCTCTTCTAATATTGGAGATGCTGGGTTATGGCATTGCTTTTGGTTCTTTCTTCTTTTTTTGCTGTGTGCATTTATTGCTATAAATTGCCCCCAATAATTGCTTTTGCTGTGTCCCAAAGATTTTGGTATATTGTATTTTTATTGTCATTTGATTCAAGGAAATTTTTAATGTCCTTTTTTCATTTCTTGTATTACCCAGTAGTTTTAAGAAGGGTGCTATTCAGTTCTCATGTGTTTGCTCTTTTTCCATTGATCTTCCCATTGTTCATTTCTAATATTCTAGCGTTGTGATCTGAGAAGACGTTTTGAGATATTTCAAATGTTTTTAAATTTATTGAGGCTTGCTTTGTGGCCTAACATACAGTCTATCCTGGAAAATATTCCATGTGTGGTAGAAAAGAAAGTGTATTGTGCTGTTGGGTGAAGTGCTCTGTGGATGTCTATAAGGTCAAATTAGTTGATTGTATTGTTTAGTTCTTCTGTGTCTTTTTTGAGTTTCTTCTAGTTGTTCAATTTTTCATTGAAAGTGGTCCACTAAAGTCTTGTACTATTACTGTGGTGTCATCTATTTGTCTTTTCAATTGTGTTAAAGTCTAATTTATGTATTTTGGGGCTCTTTCTTTGGGTGTATAGATATTTGTTATGGTTATGTCCTCTTGTTCAATTGATTTTTTAATCATTATAAAACGTCCTTTCTTGTCTCTTATGGTGGTTTTAGTCTTAAAGTCTATGTTATTAGAAATTAATATTGTCACTCCTGATCTTTTATTTATTCCTTTTGCTTGATATCTCTTTTTCCAACTTTTGATATTTTTACTTTTTCCTTTTTGTCTAAGGTGTGTCTCCTGTAGACAGCATATTGATGGGTCAGAGTTCTCTTTTCCAGTCTGTAACTCTCCATCTCTTGAGTGATACATTTAATCCATTTGCATTCAGTGTAATTATCGACAAGAATGAATTTATTGCTGCCAATTCATTATGTGTTTTTGTGGTATTGCTGATTTTTTTTATTCCATATAATTTTCTGTTCTGAACTAACTTTGTTTATGAATTGTGTTATCATTTGTTTTATTGCTATTGTTTTAGTATTTGTAAATATTTGTGCCTCCCCTCTTCTTTTACTTTGATGTGAAGGTTTATTATTTTTCTTTGAGGTTACCCTATGATTTATAATTTTCTTTCCAAGCTTAGGACAGTATGTTCTATCTCACATTTGTCTTCACTTCCTCACCATTTGGAAGTTCTGTACCTATATTTATTCTCTATTTTTCAGTTTATCATTGTCTTCATTTACCAATTGATGTATGTGGTTGCATGTTTAAAGTCTTGTAAGTTTATTGCATTTTGGATATTTCTATAACTGGTTGGCATATGAGTTATGCTTTCATATGTGTTAATCATCAGTTGTGTGCTGTTGTTGGCTTTCTGTCGGAAGGACTTCCTTTAACATATCTTGCAAGGTTGTTCTGGTTTGAACAAATTACTTTAATTTTTGTTTATCTGGAAATATCCTAATTTCATCATCATATTTGAAGAACAATTTTGCTGGGTATATAACTCTTGGTTGGCAATTTCTTTCTTTCAGGGTTTCATATATATCATCCCAATGCCTTCTTTTATGCATGGTTTGTGCAGAGAAATCAGAGCTTAGTCTTATCACTTGCCATTTGTAGGTAACTTTTCATTTTACTTATGCTGCTTTCAGGATTCTTTGTCTTTGGTTTTATTGAGTTTGATTATTATATATCTCAGTGATTTTCTTTTGGGGTCTATCCTGTTTAGGGTTCATTGAACTTCTTGAATGGATGTCTTCTTGTATTCCATATTAGGGAAATTCTCTGCCAACAAGTCTTTGACAATTTTCTCTGTGTCTTCCTATTTTGGAATTCAATTGTCTCTTCCTATTCTGGAATTCTGATCACACATAAGTTATCCTTCATAGTATACCATATAATAACCTTTCTTCATTTTGTACTTTTTTCTGAATGATCCCTTAACAAGGTAGTATTGAGGTATTTGTCTTCATTTGTCTTCAATCTCTCTGATTCTGTCTTCCATTGATTTGAATCTACTCCTTTGCCCATTCAATGTATTATTTTTTCTGAAATCTCTTTATTAATCTTCTGGATTTCTATTTTATATCATCTCTAAGTTTTTGTTTGTGTTGTTAGTTTTTTTTATTGTATTGTTTTCCTAAATTGTTCTAGAGCTTTGTCTGTGTTTTCCTTAATTTTGTCAGCATTTTCCTTTATGTTTTTAATCCACTGAAGATACCTAATATAATTCTTTTGGATTCCTTATCAGGGAGTTCCAATGCTGCTCCTTGCTCAGGGGGGAATTCTAGGTCTGTATTCTGGTCCCTTGTTTGTATTACTTTATCTTGCTTCTTTGTGTGGGCTGGTATGGTTAATTGTCTCCAAGAACTTGTGATGCCATTGTATTTATATACATATATATATAATTGGTGATTGTACGTTGATATGATTTACCCAAGATTATTTTTGTCTTGCATTTTATTTTGATATATCTGAGTGAGTAGAGCTATTGTGCTCCTCTATTTGCTCGTTGGCAGCAGTTAGGCACTCACCACCTATAATCTGGTGAGTGTGATAGAGAATGAGAGTATGTATATAGACCACTGTTAGCTGTTCGTGAGGAACAGTTGAGGGTGAGTTGGGCTGGTATTGCCCACCATCTATCATTGGTTAATTGGTGCAGAAGTGGTGGCCCTAACCCAGTGGGTGGGGCTGCAGGAGGTTCAGGTATGGTTGTGTGTGTGGGCACAGTTGCTGTCTCCCATGCAGACAAAAAACAAAGAAAAAACCGTAAAAAACTAAAAACAAGAGAACAAATAACACCAACTGTGTTAATAAACAGGAACAAGCACAAAAAGAAAAAAAAGAAAGAAAGAAAGCAAAGACAATACATGAAAAGAAAACTTAAAAAAATAAGATGGAAGATAAAGAGACAATCAGAAATAAAAAGTGACAATATTTCAAGAGAGACAAATAGGAGTAGAGAGCAAGAGAAAAAGAATAATAAATAAGGAGAAAACCACAGAAACAAAATCAAGGGATAAGAAATGCCAAAAGAAGAAAAGAAAGAAAAAGAAAGGGACCAGGAAAAATGAATGGGAAAAAAACAAAAAAAAAGGAAGAAGAAAAAAAGATAAATAATAATAAAAAAACTAAACTAACCTTGGGGGTGGGTGGGGATCCAGGCTCTGTCAGGGTGCGCAAATCAGGATGGAATTTCTCCCAGTCCAGAAGGTGGGTGGAGATTGGGGATGGCCACATATCCATTCTCTAAGAGGATGTGGGGTACAAAACTAACAAGGGCACTATTACACATTCCTTAGTCTCCAGCACAGTTGTCCTTGCTATCCTTGGCAAACAGAGCCTATTCTTAGGTTACTGCTCAGATCAGAACACCACTTGCAAATAATCAAAATGGCTGCACCCACAGGACAGCCAACAGTCCACAGCTCTGTTTGTCTCTTTAGTCACCATTTTCCTTTCAAGTCATCAGTCACACAATGCAGTTGTTATTGTAGTCCTTGGCAAGTAGAGCCAATTCTTAGGTTGCTGCCCAGATCAGAATGCCAATAGTAAATATTCAAATTGTCTGTGTCATCAGGACAGTCAATAGTCCACAGCTCTTTTGAATCTTTTTTCACTGTTTTCATTCAGGGTATTCTACTAGTTGGTAAATCCACTTCTTTATTCTTCCCTCCAAAGTTCAGGGTTCCAGGATTATCTTCTGTATCTGTTTCAATCATGTTGTTGTTGTTGTTGCAGGGAGTCTGTGTAGCTTGTCTGCTGTTTCCACCATCTTGCCATTAGTCCCTCCTGGAGCATTTTTAATATTAATCACTATCTACTATTCACTAATCTGAGTTAGAAAACAGAATATTTGCTAATGTTACCTTTGCCCATATTTGACACCATTTGCCAATCAAAGTGTATTTATTATACCATTAACATCTTCTCATAGTTCTTTTTACCCCTTTTTGTCTCCACTCTCAATATGTACTATAGATCTCAAAACCCTTATCCACAGTTCTGAAGACGAGCTTATAGGTTTTGGAATTAAAACACACACACTCACACACATAAAACCAAACTCACTGCCATTTAGTCAATTCCAACCCATAGCAACCCCCATTGGGTTTCCAAGGCTTACATCTTAATGGAAGTATATTGTCTCCTCTTCCTCCTGTGGAGCAGCTTGTGGGTTTGAACCACTGACCTGTTTAGCAGCCAAATGCCTTACCTGTTAGGCCTGAGGCACAAAACACAAAACTGAAGGATGGCTGATGTAACAGAATCTGCCCAGACTGGAAAGTCCCGTATGCTAATGAACTTCCTCCTTGAAAACCCCTCATGCTATTGAAGTGCTGATCTGTGCTAGCAGTTAATTAGACCCTACCTTTCTCTCGGTGTCCCCACTTAGGTCCTCTGCAAGACTATAAACCCCACTCTCCCCAGCCAGGCGGCTCGACTTCTCGGGCCCCTCTTAGGGACCCATGAACCTTGCCCGGGCCCCTCTCGGGGACCTGTAAACCTCACCTGGAAGCACAGAAAAACTTCTCTTTAACCTCACTTTTGTGCATCCTCTTCTCCTTGCCGTGACCTTACATTTGGTGCCGAAACCTGGGAAGAGGAATAGAACTTGAGGGAATTCTTATTCCCCTTTTCCCTCTTCCTCCTGGACCAGGGAATTCTGGCCCCTGCATCCACCACTGGTAAGTCACATCTTACCCTCCACTCAGTGCCTGCCAAAGGACATATGCTTTGTGTTTTGCTGTCCTCCATCCTTTGGGTCATTTTAATTCTTTGGCTCTGGGTGATGAACCAGTGTCTACTACCAAGAGGTTTGAATTGCTTCTGTTGTAATCCGACTGCATCTGACTGAGAGGTTGTGTGAATGTTTCTGTGATGCTCCAAGATCTAGGTCGTGGAGTCTGAGTGGGCCCTCAGTTGATTTCTGTGTGAAGTCAGATGGGCATAACAGTGTGGCTCTGCCCTCCGCTCCGGAGTTTATACGTAGACACCTTAGCCAAAGACTCACTTAAATCCCTGAGAAGGGAGCAGACAACCAGGCACCTGACTGGTCCTCTGGACATGTCTCTAGTGTGACTACTTTTGGAGGGTTGACTTGCCCAAAGGTTTGAGTTTTGTTCCAGAGTTTTCTGCATCACTGGAACAAGGGAAAAATTGTGGTATCACGTCAGAAACTCCTCACGGTCCAGGAGTTTAGTTGCTCAGGGACGCTTGACATCCTATATCCCTTGGGGGGTCATTCCTCATTCGACTTTCTAGCATCAGGCTGAGACATCCACCTACATAAAACAGTCCCACTGGCACAGGGTTCCAGGAACCCTATCTGAAAAACTCAGAACCGATGGGTAATTAAAACTCCAAAATTGATCCAACAACCCCTCTAGGGTGTTTATTAACGAACCTTCAGACCTTACTATTAGACCAGGATACCCGCCCCAAATGCCTCATCTTTTACTCCACCATGGCATGGCCCCGGTATCCACTAGACAATGGCCCCCACTGGCCAGAGCACAGAACTTTTAACTTTAATGTCTTTACAGATTTAAACAATTTCTATCAACACACAGGCAAATGGCTGGAAATCCCCTATGTCCAAACTTTCTTTTATTTGCACTCCTGACCCTCATTGTGCTTGAAATGTAATACCATCCAAATCCTCCTTACTCGCGAAAACGCCAAGCCTCACAAATCCAAGCCTTTCCCCCCCTCTGAAATCACTTCCTCTTCCTCCTTCTCTGACCCACCTGAAAACCTTTCCCCACCCCCCAGACCTCTCCCTTACTCTGCAACACAACCCCCTCCCCCTCAAGCAGCACCTTCCTCCCTTCCCCTTACCTCTATGACTCCCTGTCCTCCAGTCTCACCTACCTCCCCAAACACCACCTCCTCCTCTACCTCTCCCACCCTTTCCTCTCCAGATACCCAGTCCAGACACACCGGGCAGTCTCACAGGAATAAAATGCTCCAATACCTCCTAGCAAGTTTGCAAGCTGTCTCTCACAAAACAATTAATTTCGACAAGCTCCAAGAAATTACCCAACTTCCTAATAAAAACCTGGCCACCTTTCTGAACCAATTAACTGAAGCCCTTACCTAATTTACCCATCTGAACTCCTCCTCTCCAACTGGAACCACGGTCCTAGACACTCATTTCATAACCCAATCAGCTCCTGACATTAGAAAGAAACTAAAGAAAGCTGAAGAGGGACCCCAAACTCCCATCGGAGACAGTAAATATGGCCTTTATTTTAACACCCAAGAGGAGAAAACGGAAGCAGATAGGGAAGCCAGAACCTGCCAGAAGGCCATCTTACAGGCCAATACCTTGTTAGCAGCCTGAGGCCAGCACATAGTGACAGAAGACCTCCTTCCACAGCGACTCCCCGACCCTACTTCAGGTGCGGTAAAGAAGGACACTGGGCCAAATCCTGCCCTCAGCCCAGACTGGCCGGCCCCCAACTACCCCCCATGTCCAGCATGTGGTTTAAATGTACATTTGAAGAGTGACTATCCCTCTGTGTCAAAGCACAGAGGGCCATCCTCCCCATCCACTAACCCACTGTCGACAATCTTGGGCCTGGCCACTGACGACTGAAGGAGCCTGGACTCAACAACCCCGATCACTCTTGCTGAGCCCAGGGTCACTATCAAGGTAGCGGGTAAGTCAATCTCCTTTTTGATTGATACGGGGGCTACCTATTCTGTACTCCCCTTCCCAGGACCATGCTTCCCTTCCTCAGTCTCTGTTATGGGAATTAACAGGCAACCCTCAAACCCCCCCCAACAATGGGCCCTATCACCTACTTAATAGATAACAAGATACTTTCACACTTATTTCTCATTATACCAACTTGCCCTAACCCTGTTTTGGAACAAGATTTCCTCGTAAAGATTAAGACCACTTTAACTTGGACTCGAGGACCACTCTGCCTCTCTCCTACTATCACTGATCACAGCCTCCCCACAGACACCAACTTTCCCCATTTCTCCTGACCTTGTTAATTGATGCATATGGGATATTTCTTCCTCATCCATTGCCTCTCATCACTCTCCTATTATAGTACATTTAAAAAACCCTACTCAGTTCCCGTCCAAACCCCAATTTCCTATCTCCCGCACACACCGACACAGCCTGAAACCTCTTACACAGCGTTTTTTATCTAAAAGACTCAATCTCCACTCAATCCCCTTATAACACCCCTTATCCTACCAGTGCAAGCAGAACAAATATTACAAGTTCTATCCACAGACCCTCGGAAACACACACCAACCACTTCCTTTTCCTGGCTCCACTTCATACAAAAAAAAAAAATGTATAACCAATATCTCCCATTGTTTCTTATATACTTCCCTAATTCGACCCTTATTAACCACTGTTCCCATAAACCTTACTTCTTTTTCATCCTCCACCTCCTACCAAAGACAACACAGCCTACACTTCCCTATTACCCTCATTAATTCCTCTTTACCACCTGTGTACTTCCTCCCCAATTCTACTCTTAACTGTACATACTATTTACCTATAAATGGTACCATACACCCTAACAATAACCATACCTTCTTTTAGTGTAATAGTACAATAACTCTTTGAATAAATTCTTTCACAAAAAAATCCATACCTCCCAGTAACTATCATTCTTCAACTTACACTCCACACGGAAGCTGAATTCTTTATCTTTTCTACAACACTAACCCAGAAAAAAAAGCAGCCTTCCTTCCTATCATAATTAATCTTTCTCTAAGCTCCACCACCTGGCTGATGGGGCACAGTATCACGTAAACATGAGAAGTAAAAAATCAATTACAGCTCCTAGTAGAAACTACAGCAACTGCCCTGCAACATCAACTAACCTCTCTAGCTCAAGTTACTTTACAGAACCAACAAACCCTTGACCTGCTGACAGCCAAAAATGGAAGAACATACCTCTTCCTCAGAGAAAAGTATTACTACTATATCAACAAATCTAGCCTCATAGAAAAAATATTAACACCTTAAACCATCTGAGTGAAGAGCTACGCAAAAAAAAAAAAAAAAACAGATCAACAACTCGCCATTAGCGTAGTTTCAGTACTACTAGCTACAAGTGACTATATAAATTTAAATTAATTAAATTTAAAACAAATGAACATTCAGCTGCTCCATTATACTGGCCACATTTTTTAATGCTCAATAACATGTGTGGCTACTAGCTACAGTACTGAACAGTGCACATATAGAACATATCAGCCACTGCTGAAAGCTCTATTGGGCAGGACTGCTTGATCTGCCAATTGGTTAATGATCTTTCATAAATCTTAAAGCATATAGGGTATATTTCAAATTCTTTAAAATGTCATTCACAGACTATCAGAGTTTGCATAATCTCATTAACATAATGTTCCACCTATCTCTTGCCCCTTCTCAGTCTTACTGATTCAAAGATGACTCACTTATAATAACAGGTGAAATGGCAGAGTATTATTATATGGGCATCAACGCAGGTCAGTGTGTGGATATGTAGATGAAATTTTACAAAAGATTTTTTTCTTCCTATGGTTCTATTTACCCAGTGAAATAGATAAAAATGATGTTTAGGGAGAAGGCAGTAGGTGAAAAGGGAAAATATGGCAATATATTTTTAGAAGAGAGGGAGGAGAAATGGATAAGGGAAACAGAATGATTAGTAGTTTATAGGCTCCTGGAAATTAGTGATCATGAATTTAAAGAGGGAGTAGTCAGCAGCTTTTTTGTTGTTGTTGTTGAAGCTGAGTTGAGTTATAGTTGAATTCCCCATGCTTTCTATAACCATCCCCCACGCTGGTTGGAGACAGATGAACAGGCATGATAAACCATGTTGTTAGTTGTTTTTCAGAAACCCAGCCAAGACCAATTTGAAATCAGTTAAAACCAGATCTGTTTTGGCCCACAGACATGTGCAGTGAGACAAACTGGAATGAAGCCCAGATCAGCTGATGACAGGAAGAGTCTTCTGTATTTTGGAATTGCAGCTAAGGGATTATTTCTTTAATTTTTTTTTTTTTTTATTGTTTTCAGTGAAAGTTTACACAGCAGTTTAAATTCTCAATCAATTTCTCCATAAGTTATTCAGTAACACTGGTTACATTTTTCTCAATGTGCTCATATTCACATTATTTCCATTCTGGTTGTTCCATTTCCATTAATCTAGTTTCCCTCCACACTTACAATCTCATCTTTGTTTTAAAGTAATTGTTGACACTTTGTTCTTACATGGGTGACTTATTATTTTTTTTTTTTTAGGAAGCACAATAATTATTAGTACTGTTCATTATGTTGTGAGCCAATCTCTTATTTAACTACAAGGTAACCTCAGGGATTAGTTTCAGTTCAAGGTATGAAGAGTATTTCAGGCAATAGACTCAGGGAGTTCTCCAGTCTCAACCAGACAAGTGTGTCTGTTTTTTTATTCTTTTTTTTCCTTAGGAATTAGAGTTCAGGACATACTTTTCTCCCATTCTTGATGAGGGCTTTCCCTCTTTCCTAGACCTTCCACCTTACCAAGCATGACATCCTTCTCCAGGGAATAGTCCCTTCTGACAAAATAACAAGAGCAAGTAAGACAAAGTCTGCCCAGTCTCGCTTCTAAGGAGCATTTCGCCTGTACTTCTTCCAGGACAGACCTGTTAGTTCTTTTAGCAGTCCACGGTACTTTCAGCATTTTTCACCAACACCACAACTCAAAAACATCAACTCTTCTTTGGTTTTATTCATCGCCTAGCTCTCAGATGCATATGAGGCGATTGAAAATACCATGGCTTGTGTCAGGTGGACCTTGGTCCTCAAGGAGACATCTTTGCTCTTCAGCTCTCAAAAGAGGTCCTTTGCAGCCAATTTGCCCAGTGCTATAAATTGTCTGATGTCCCGAATGCATGGTCCATTGGTGGTGTTTGTAGAACCAAGTAATATGAAGTCTTTGGCAACTTCAATCTTTTCTCCATTTATCATGAAGCCACTTATAGGTCCAGTTGTGAGGATTTTTGTTTTCTTTATAAAGAGATGTAATCCATACTCGACTGTATTCATCAATCTTCACCAGTGAGTGCTTCAAATCATCCTCACTTTCAGCAAGCAAAGTTGTGTCGTCAGCATATTGCAGGTTGTTAATGATTCTTCCTCCAATCCTGATGTCACGTTCTTCTTCATATAGTCTAGTTTCTCAGATTATTTGCTCAGCATACAGCTTAAGTAAGCATGGTGAAAGGATACAACCCTGGCACACTCCCTTCTTGATTTTAAACCATGCAGTGTCCTATAGTTCTATTCAAATGACTCCTGGTCTATGTACAGATTCTTCATGAGTACAATTATGTGTTCTGGAATTCCCAGTCTTCTCAATGTTATCCACAATTTGTTATGATCCACACAATTGAATGCCCTTGCATAGTCAATAAAACACAAGTAACCATCTTTCTGCTCTTCTTTTCTTTGAGCCAAGATCCATCTGACATCAGCAATGATATCCCTTGTTCCACGTCCTCTTCTGAATCCAGCTTGGACCTCTGGAAGTTCTCTGTCAATATACTGCTGCAAGCATTTTTGAATTATCTTCAGTACAATTTTACTTGCATACAATATTAATGATATTGCTCGATAATTTCCACATTCTGTGGGATCACCTTTCTTTGGAATGGGTACAAATATGGATCTCTTCCAGTCAGTTGCCCAGGTAGCTGTTTTCTAAATCTCTTGGCATAGCCAAATGAGTGCCTCCAGTGTGGCATCCACTTGTTAAAACATCTCAATGTGTGTTCCGTCAATTCCTGGAACCTTTTTCCTTGCCAATGCCTTCAGTGCATCTTCTACTTCTTCTTTCAATACCATTGGTTCTTGAACATATGTCACGTCCTGAAATGGCTGGAGATCGACCAGTTATTTTGGTACAGTGACTCTGTGTATTCCTTCCATCTTCTATTGATGCTTCCTGCATCATTCTATATTTTGTACATAGAATCCTTCAGTATTCCAATTTGAGGCTTGAATGTTTTCTTCAGTTCTTTCCACTTGAGAAATGCCAAGTGTATTCTTCCTTTGTAGTTTTCTAACTCCAAATCTTTGCACATTTTATGACAGTAATTGGCTTTGGCTGCTCTAGCTGCTCTTTGAAATCTTCTGTTCAGTGCTTTTTTATCTTGTCATTTCTTCCACTTGCTTTAGCTACTCT
>NW_006921662.1:231547-232877 GCF_000298275.1 Orycteropus afer afer
GGTCTTCCTTGTAGGCGTATGGATATTATCCTATCACTGAGAGCATTGTACTTCAGAACAGATCTTGAAACATCCTTTGTGCTGATAATGCCATGCCATTCCTCTTCAAGTTGTCATTCCCGGCATAGTAGATCATATGATTGTCTGATTCAAAATGGCCAAAACCAGTCCATTTCAGCTCACTAATTCCTATGGTATCAATCTTTGTGTGTTTCATTTCATTTTTGACAACTTCCAATCTTCCTAGATTCATACTTTGTACATTCCATGTTCCTATTATTAATGGATGTTTGCATCTGTTTCTCCTCAATTTGAGTTGTGCCACATCAGCACATAGAGGTCCCAAAAGATTTACTTTATCCATATCATTAAGGTTGTTTCTACTCTGATGAGGCAGCTCTTTCCCAGTCCTATTTTAAGTGCATTTCAACCCAAGGGGCTTGTCTTTCTGCACTGTGTCAGACAATGTTGCCAGGCTATTCATAAAGTTGCCCAGTAATGTATCAGACGGTGTTTCTCTGCTATTCGTAAGCTTTTCTCTGGCCAATTTTTGAGAAATGGATGGGCTCTTCTTTCTTCATAGTCTGTGTTAGTCTGTAAGCTGCGTTGAAACCTGTGCACCATATGCAACCCTGCTGGCGTTTGAAACTGTGGCCTCAAACCTCATAGCAATGTGCAAGCCCCACAGAATGACAAACTGACAGACAAGTTTGTCTCACTTAACAGTTGGAAACCTCTGCACCCTCCCCTTACCTAATTCCTACCTGGATCCTGCTGCTTTTGTGGTCCCCAGCACTCCCTCCCTTTCCTGTCTCTGGGGGGTGGGTCCTGCCTCCTGCCCCTTACTTGAATCTTGTCTCTTAGGATTTCTTTATTGCTATGGGACCATTTTGTCTCAATTTTTTCTTTCCTTTTTCAAAAAAAAAAAAGTATTTCATTTCAGTTACCTTGTTCTGCTATCATAGATGGATATGAGGTTGTGGTGGAACAGCTAATTACTATTTATTAATGGGTATTTTGCCAGACCATTTGAATCCAGATCTACATCTGACTTTGCATTATCCATATATGCTGGACTTTGAGTTGGATGCAGTGATTGGTGGAATTGTGGAGCATTTTCCAGAGGAGGTGAATGAATATCTTTAATATATGAGAAAAATTATGTACATGGATACGTAAGTGGCCAAAGTTTTGACATGTGGCTGAAACTGCAATCATTCCCCAGTATCCATTCTGTCCTTTTTAGTAATGTTGTTGTTGTTACGTGCCATCGAGTCGGACCCGACTCATAGTGACCCTTCCTTGGGTTTCCGAGGTGGTGTCACTATGG
>NW_006921662.1:233475-246229 GCF_000298275.1 Orycteropus afer afer
AATTGATAACACAACTGAGTATAACAGGACATGTTCTTTATCCCCTCTGAGCTTAATGTGCATTGTGTTTAAAATATGAGTAATAATAGTATTTACCACACAAGTTTTAATGAAGAGAAAATTGGACAAGACCTATAAAATGCTTATCAGAATTTTAAGTAAATATTCTATAGTATCAGAGTGATGCATTATTAAAAATATTAAGAGATGAATCTCATCAAACTATAGTGAAACAATGTGAATAATATATTTTTAAATTTCAAGTGGCAAACCAATATAATACAATTACATGGTTATAAAATTACAAGTTTGTTTAGTACTGCCATCTAGTCAGATCTGACTCATAGAGACCCCCACTTGGGTTTCTGAGGCTATATCACTACAGAAGTAGATTGTCCAACCTTCCTTGCAAGGAGTGGCTGGTGAGTATGAACCGCCAGCCTTCTGGTTAGCAGTCAAATGCCTTAGGCACTATGCCACCAGAGGTTTCATTTATATGAAAATGATAATTTCTGTGTATATACTCACGTGTGTCCATTTATGTGTGTGAGAACATGCTCAAAACATAGTCGATAAGGATTAACACCTAACTTTAACAGTTGCTACATTGAGGGAGCTCTGGTAGCATAGTGGCTAAGACACTTGCCTGCTAACCAGACAGCTGGCGGTTCAAACCCACCAGCCACTCCTCGGAAGGAAGGATGGGCAATCCTACTTCCGTAGTGATACTGCCTCGGAAACCCAAGGAGGGGTCGCTATGAGTTGGGGCTGACTCCACGGCACATAACAACAACAACAACAAAAACATTGAGGGGTACGGAAGAATTTGGAAAGATATATATGTCGTTTTAAAATAGTATAATTACGTGAGATTCTTGGTTTCTTTTTGGTTAGTGTTGTTTTTTAAATTTTCAATTTAAAAATGTATAAAATATACAATTACAATTAAAGATACAAGTTATATAGAGAAATATATAAATAAGAATTGTTTTCAAGTCCTTTTGTTTCATGGAAAATAAAATAGTTTTTACAAAGCACAATAGTTTCTAACAGTCTGCATCACAGTATGCCATGTACTCTTATATGATTTGAAGTACTAGAAGCTTGTTGCATGTAGTTGCTAAGTAACAGCTCTTTGGAAAGCAGTAAACACCATTGGAAAGTTCACTAAACCAATCTAGTCCTCGGCTTTGATTTACAGAAATCAAATATCCTTCAGAAAAATCTTTTAAACAGAAACCTAAATCAAGGCCAATTAAAAAAAAAATTGCATGTTATTGTTTTTATTTTATGTGGAATATGTTTATTACATAGACCAATTGAATATATTTCAAGAACTCTCACATCTTTGGCCATTATTCTGTTTATGAGTGTGTCGATTGCTATGAAAATTGCTTCCTTTTAAAGATGAGAATTGATAATCTCTAATGATCAAATCAGTTTTATTCTGATTCTGTTGTTTGAATTAATAAAATAGCCAATCCATGAGTGTGAGTTTGTGTTTGAATGTGTGTGCATATGCTCACTTGTGCATGGAAATCAGACATTTCTTCCAATTCTAGGATTCTGAAGCATTCAGCCTCCAAATGTTTGATAAGAGTTTTAAGTAAATCTTTAAATGTCATTTAGTTCCATATGACCTATATAGAAAATGGTTTAAAAATATACAGAATCTAAATCCAACTTAAGATTTCAAATATCCTTTAAGGCAGATTTGACACACTTGTTGAGTATCAAGAGTGTTTTTTTGGCTTTCTAAATAATTGAGACATTATTTTAATGTTGTATTTTTTTCACTGTATCACACTAATAAATGTTCAAAAGAGAAGCGGAATTTCATACATCCTAGAACAAAACAGTTTTTCTTTTATTGCCCTCATTTTTTTTTAATTATAAGAAAAGCATAGATTTTTTATATTTTTTGAAAATTATTGTTCTCAAAGTCCAATTTCTTTAAGTTCTTTACTAAATAATTATGTTTTACTCATAATAGTGTTTATTGAATCCTTTTAGTAGTAATTGTTAAATAGTATAATTTTGTATATGAATCTGTATATACGTGAGTTTTATATTAATTATACAAATATAAGTTTAAAGAAGTCCTAGGATGCATATCGTTAAAACAATTTTCAGATAAGGAATCTGATGTTCAGCTAGACAAAACAAGTTGCTTAGTACCATTATTCACTGAAATTCAAATTGCTTACAAAGAATTTTGCAAAAGTTACAAAATTCTAAAATGTGATCAACTAAACACAATAAACTAGGTTTCCTTCTGCTGAAGCCACTCTAAAGGTCTCCCAAATGTGCCCAGCGTTTAACTGGGAAATTTGGTGAATGTTTGTCATGAAATCAATTCTCTCACACTTCAATCACACAAAAAAAAAGAAAAGAAAAGCAAGATTATATGTGAACTAAAATGTTTTAAGTCACCGATGATCAAGATTTTGAATGATCTCTAAGTTTTCTATTAGTAGCAAATTAATAATTGTTAGGCCAAAGCAAACCCAAGCCACCAACATTTCAGTTAGCAGCTTCCTCCGGGTGTCAAGCCCTGATGAGACAGCCTGATAAGACAACCAAAGTGACAGAACCCGCCCAGACTAGAAAGTCCCTTGCAGTGGCAAACTTCCTCTTGTGAAGCCTCCTCATGCTAATTAAGTACAGACCCATGCTAACAGTTAATTGGACCCCACCATTTCTTTAGTGTCCCCACTTAGGTCCTCCACAAGACTATAAACCCTCCCCTCCCCAGCCAGACCGTGCGACTTCGCGGGCCCCTCTCAGGGACCCGTGAACCTCGCCCGGATCCCTCTTGGGGACCCGTAAACCTCCCCCGGAAACTCAGAATAAAAACTTCTCTTTAACCTCACTTTTGTGCGTCCTCTTCTCCTTACTGTGGCCTTACAATAATGGTACCAAGGAAGTAAATATAAATGTCAGAGTAGAAAAGAAAAGGAAAACTGCCTCAGCCTGAGGGGGATCAAGAAAAGCATGACTAAGTAAGTGATGTTTAAACTAAGACTTCAAAGATAATTTAGCTTTAAAACATAAGACTTTAAAAATAAAGACAATTAAGGATTAATTAGTTAAAAGGTAAAGAAGTTGTACAAAGGCAATTTTCTTAAAGAAGGAGCCCTTGTGGCACAGTTGTTAGGTGTTTGGCTGCTATCCAAAAGGTGGAAGGCTTGAACTCAGCAGTTTCCCCAAGGGAGAACAGACTTGGAGATCTACTCTCATAAAGATTACAGCCAAAGAAACCATATGGGTAGTTCCAACTCTGTCATACAGGATCGTTATAAGTCAGAATCTTCTCTAAGGCACCCAACAACAAAAATGTTCTTGAAGTAAAATGGAACAGGTTGAAAGACATAAAATATAAATGGAAAAAAATTAATAAAGAGATTTGAAGATTAAGGAGAGAAAACTATTACAAAGTTTCTGATAGAATATAAGCCAATGGGATCTAGTATACAAATAACAAGGAAATTCTTCAATTATAGTAAGAAGATAAAAGCAGCAAATGAAAGTGACAACAAAATAATACTTGGGACTATGGTAGCAAACATTTAATGCAATTCTTCATTTTTTATTTCTGGATTCTTTGAGAATTATAAGGTGAGATGGAGAAAATTTTTAAATGGTAACTGCAAGAATATTAGAGATACCTGATAAGAAAAAAAAAAAAAAAAAAAATCCATGCTGTTAAACTTCTGTGGGTTGCCTGAACTTAACTTTTTGGTGACACTAATCTGACCAACTATATGTTTGTTTGTTTGTTTGTTTGTTTTCTAGCTGTGATCAGTAAAAGAACAGGAAAAAAAAAGGTTTCACCTGTATAGGATTTTGTATGGTTATATATTTGCTTATTTTCAGTCAGGAACTATGAAAAATATATAAACCCAAAGGACAGTTTGACATGAGGTTGATTAAAATGACAAACTATAAAGTTTGTGTTCCTTAAAGGGACAGAACATAACAATAGGAGTTGAGGTACAGGGAGAACCTGGAGAGATGATGCATTAGAATAATGTTTCTCAAGCATCTGTGGTGAAAGACCAGTATATATTTATTTCATGGTTGATCCATTATGTTTCATATGCAGGCCAATTGTACATGACTGATACACAGCTCATGCCATGTGTAACTCACCTTTGACTTGCCATAACCCAAATTAGTCTATTCACTGTCCAAAAAGGCAATTCACTGATTATGTCCTTGGATGTCATGGCAATGTCAAATTGCTACTACAGTTTCTACATGCTTACACTCAATGGCCACCACTCATCTTTCATTACGTTATACTGTGGTGGCTTGTGTGTTGCTGTAAGGCTGGAGGCTATGCCCCCAGTATTATAAATGCCAGCAGAGTCAACCACCATGGAAAGGTTTCAGTGGTGCTTCCAAACTAAGATTCAGAAGAAGGAAGTGTTCATCCACTTCTCAAAGTACTGACCATTGAAAACTTTATGGACAGCATTGAAACACTGTCTGATATATTACTGGAAAACTTTATGAATAGCCCTGAAACACTGTCTGATATAGTGCTGGAAGATGAGCATCTCAAGTCAGAAGGCTCTCAAAATACCACTGGAGAAGAGCTGCCTCCTCAAAGTAGAGTTGACCTTAATGATGTGGATGAAGTAAAGCTTTCAGGAGCTCCATTTGCTGATGTAGCATGACTCAAAAGGGGAACAAACAGCTGCAAATATCCATTAATCATTGGAACATGGAATGTATGAAATATGAAGGTAGGAAAATTGAAGTTGTGAAAAATGAAACGGAATTCATAAATATTGATATCCTAGGTGTTAGTGAGCTGAAAATGGCCTGGAATTGGCCATTCTGAATCAAGAACAATATGATCTACTATGTCAGGAATGACATATTGAAGAGGAATAGTGTGACATTCATGAACACAAAAAATGCTTCATGATCTATCCTGAAGTACAATATTGTCAGTGACAGGATAAAAACCATATTCCTATAAGGAATTAATACTACTACAGTTAATACTACTATTATTCAATTTTACACACCAAACACCAAAGCTAAAGATGAGGAAACTGAAGATTTTTACCAACTTCTTCAGTCTGAAATTGATCAAACATGCAATCAAGATGTAATGATTATTACTTGTGATTGGAATGCAAAGTTGGAAACAAAGAAGAATCACTGACAGTTGGAAAATACAGCGTTAGTGATAGAAATGGTGCCGGAGATCACAATAGAATTTTGCAAGATCAACAACTCATTCATTGCAAATACCTTTTCTTCAACAAGATAAATTGTGGGTATACACGTGGACTTCGTCAGAAGGAATACACAGGAAACAGATCAACTACCTCTGTGGAAAGATGAGATTGAGAAGCTCCTTATCTTCATTCAAAACAAGGCCAGAAGCTGACTGCAGAACAAACCATCAACTTCTCACATGCAAGTTCAAGTTGGCTGAAGACAATTAAAACAAGTCCACGAGAGTCAAATATTACCTTGATTACATCCCACCTTAATTTAGAAACCATCTGAAGAACAGATTTAACTAGTTGAACACTAATGACCAAAGACAAGGCAAATTGTGGGATGACATCAAGAACATCACACATGAAGAAAGCAAATGATCATTAAAAAGACAGGAAGGGAAGAAAAGTCCAAAATGGATATCAATCTATACATAGATTGGGTGGTAACTTGTGGGTGATCAGGATCTCTCCACAGCTCTTGTAGAACCACAGTGTCCATCCAAGTTGGTGCTAGCAGTAGTTCAACTGCTAGAGAGCAAGGCAGAACATCTCCACAGCTTCTGTGAGGAAGTGCTACTCAAGTAGACAGGCCCTCTATGCATGAATGAGTTAGCATCTCAGTAAGTGGTAGAGGATCAAGGTGTCTCAGTATACGTGCAATCGGAGTTCAGGAATTCTCTGATTGTGGGATTTGTGACTGTATCCAGGTGGTAGTTGGATCAGGGCACTAGGACCTCCTGCTTGTCCTTGGCAGAGGTATGGATGATGCCTGACAGTTTTAATGGCGATTGCTCATAAGGCAACTTGCCTTTCTAGCCAGTCACCCCTGGGCAGGGGTGCAGGGAGTGTTCCCAACAGTCTCTGGGTTATGAGTGCTATAGGTGCACACTGCCAGTTATTGAGGGTGGGGGTACATGTGTCAAGGATGTCAGGCAGGTGCTGCAGGAGGAGCACTTGCCACTGGTTATTGTGTGGGAGGGGTAGCAAGGAAGTCACAAACAGTGTTGGTGTGCATCACAGGTCACTGACCAGGTGGGATAGAAAGGGGAGTAGGCAAGGTTGTCACCAGGAGAAGGGATGGGCATGAAGGTTGTATATGGCTAGTCACCAGGTGGGTTGGGCAATAGGGGCGGTGGGTAGAGGGTTCCATGCCCATGGACAATGGGAGGGCAGATGTGGAGTGTGCCCTTCTGGTCTTCAAGCATGGGGTCCAGAGCACTTTCCATAGGCTGCAGCTGATGACTGGGGCCTGGGCCTTACCAAATGCAAAGGGGGAGGCTGCTTGAAGTCCAGCTGGGTGGGGCGACCTCCAGCTACCACTCTATATAGATTCATTCATTATTCCATGGGTGGCACTCACTTCTATGGTCAAGGACCACCATTGGTGAGTAGTCCTGTTCCTCATCCCTGGCTCCCTTCCTGCTTTGTGGTCACCAGGATCCCTGGATCTCTCACCTGCCTTCCTGCATTGCCCCTTTTTAGATCTGGTTTATGTCCTGTTCACTTGTTTCACTCTTGAGTTTTTCTACACAGTATGTCTGTCTGCTATTAGGAATTGCATGAAGTTATCTTCCTGTGCTCTTCCCAGGAGACTGCTAGCTTTGTCTAAAGATAGCTACTCTGTGCAAAACTGCTGCCAGAGCACCTATGATACACAAATCTCTTCATTCACTGTTTGCATAAGTTTCTCCTTCCATTTGGTGTTTGATCTAATTCTTCATCCTTTCATTTAATGCTACAGGTTTCAGAATTTTCCATCTATATTTGTTTCACTTAGTTTCTCAGGCCTTTGCTATAGGGGGACAGTATGTATATTTGACTAAGCTGCTATCTTAGCCTGGTCTCCTCAGCTTTGAAGATTGCTGCCCCTTGGTGTACACACTCTGCCTAGTTCCTTCCCCTGGAGTGTTAGATCTTCTGTGACTAGACGGCCATAATAGTAAAGGTGAATCAGTTGACTTGAGTTAATAACAGGAAGATTATGCTGGTGGACCTGATGTGAAAAGAGGAATGGATTCTTCTTGAAGGGAGAGATTCAAAGCAGTAGCTGATACAGTCCTAGTGGCCTTGAAAAAAGTAAACTGTCATGCTGTGGAGAGGACCACATGGCAGGCCACTGAGGGCAGCCTCTAGCAGCAGGAGCCATAGTTCTGCAACTACTAGAAACTGAGACTTTATGTTACAGACTCAACTATGTTCCCTCCCCCCAAAATGTGTTGTAAATCTTAAACCCCTAAATGTGGATGTAATCCTATTTTAGAATAGTACCTTTTTTGTCTTGTTAATGAGATCTTAAGTCAATCACCTTAAAGCCACTAACTTGTGGTATTTTCATTGCAGTTGTTGTCTAGTCAGACCCGACTCATAGCACTAAGAAACTAAGACACCTTCAAACAACTACTGAGCTTGGAAGAAAACCCCAAGCCTCAGATGTCATCATACACTCAAACAATACCTTCATTGCAGGCTGGGGAGATCCTGACCAGAGGATCTGGTTCACCCAGCTAATCCCAACTCACAAAAACTGTGAAATAATAAATCTGTGCTGCTTTAAGCAGATAAGTTTGTGATAATTTCTTGCATAACAACATAAAATTAATACAGGTAGGTTTAAAATAGCCTCATTCTAGATAAATTTCTAAGACTCTCAATAGCACAAATGGTTCTTGATCAATTCTTAACCTAAAGGTTGCCAGTTCCTCCCAGCAGCAAGAAAGACCTGGTGATCTGCTTTGTTAAGATTACAGCGGAAAAAAAAAAACAAAAAAACCTACACAGTTCCACTCTGTAACATTGGTCTAGCGTGTTAACACAGAATTGACGGCAATGGGTTAGGTATAGCTCACCCTTACTATTTTTTCATGACTCTTCTGAGATTTCACATGCCTTGTTGTTGTTGTTGTTATTTGCCATCGAGTCGGCCCGACTCCTAGCGACCCCTCCTTGGGTTTCCGAGGCAGTTATCACTACGGAAGTAGGAATGCCCAACCTTCCTTCCGAGGAGTGGCTGGTGGGTTTGAACCGCCAGCCTCCTGGTTAGCAGTCAACTGCCTTAGGCACTATGCTACCAGAGAGTGATTGACTAAACTCTATGATGGTTGTTCAGAGCATGAAAGTCCTCCAAGCAGTTGGAGATCTAGGAATTTTCTGCTTATGATTCCCTGCATGTTCTTCGCCTAGCCTTTGGCATTTTGTGTATGCATGACCTAATGCTCAGAAAAAACAAAAGACCTGTATTTAGATTTCTGGTGCTTCCTCTCTGTGATTCCCTGTCCTCCCAAATGATATTTGTACCCATCATTCATGGAACATTCGCTATATGTATGAAATCTATTTCATTTATTTTTGCATAATTTTATTTTACCAAATTATAGTAGTACTGTTTTAACAATTGGAGTGAAAAAATTTAAGCTTTTAAATCTTACACTATGCAATATACTAAAATACACTATGCATTAAAAACCGGACTTATCACTGGAAATACAAGGAACTTAAACTCATCGAAGTAACTAGGAATCACTTATCTAACATCTTTAAAAGGAATTTTATATTAAATTGGTGATACAAAGAAAAGAGATGAGAGTTGCAACAATGAAATAAAGAAAATTATTTCACTTTTCTCCTTTGGTCTCCATAGCCAATTGATTTTTAAGTCTTACAGAATATACCTGAAATGTTTCATGAATCTGTTCTCACTCTCTATTTCCATTATCACTTCTCTGGTTCAATTTCTCAGCATCTCTCACCTGAACAACTATAATAGGTTCCTAAATAATCTCCTTTATCAGGTCCGTTTTCTCCTCTCCACTGCACAATACATTTCACCTAGAGTTTACTCTATTACCTAGTTAAAATTGTATATCTTAAATAAACTTTTATTTGTCTTTTATTACTTCTCCAACAAACTTCCAATTCCTCAGTAAAGCATTATGAAAATGCACAATCACCCACACAAACACGAACACACACTATGCATGGACACATAAAATATGAAGTTCCTATGCAGTACCTGGGAACTCTGGTGATGTAGTGCCTAAGGCATTTGACTGCTAAGCAGAAGGCTGGTGGTTCAGAGCCACCAGCCACACCTCAGAAGGAAGGTTGGGCAATCTACTTCTGTAGTGATACTACTTTGGAAACCAAAGAGGGGTCACTATAAGTCGAATCCAACTTGATGGCAAACACAACACAACAACCACAAATGCAGTACCTGAGGCAATGCTTGATTAAATTTCTCATTTTTATAACTATTAGCTTCACATGAATGGCTATCCTACCACTAGCATCTTATTTTATTTTATTTTAGAGTTAGAAGCTGTGTTTTAAGAGAAAACAGCAATTAAAACAAACAAGGATAATATATTAAACGATGAAAATCTTAAGTATCTACAATAGGTTAATCAGATTGACCAATTTCATCAAGTAAAATCAAATCCAGTGAGATTATACTATATTTTGAATAATGGAATTTTAATATATGGAGGGAGATAAGAGTAGGGGAGGGAGATTGATGATTACAACTCATGCTCTATGTAGAAAGAATAGACTCAGTTGGAGTAGTATTGGCAAGTTTGATAAAGTAAAAGCACACTGGCTCACAGGTTATGAAAAGGTGAGGGATGACAAAAATTAGAAAAGTAATCATCGGGACAGATAGTCCATCTTATACTGCACTATATCACTAGTGCCTAGAAAAATGTATTGCTCCTAGTAAAACTCGATAAAATTGAGTTGAATGAATGACTGAGAGGGAAAGGGGACATCCTCAGTCTTCATAAAATATCTATATGAAGGAACCACTTTTAGACTGAATATCATAAGTTTTTAAAAAATGTTTAGGATATGCTATATATACTTGTTAGTTGTTAATAGGTGTTGTCCTGTTTTGACTCACAGCCACCTTACGTACAATAGAATGAAACACTGTCTGGTCCCGCACTATCTTCACAATTGTTATCATGCTGGAGCCTGTCACAATCACTGTGTCAGTCCATCTTTTTGAATGTCTTTCCCTTTTTGCTAACCCTTTACTTTACACATTATAATACCCTTCTCCAGGAGCTAGTGCCTTCTGACAAGATGTATAAAAGATGAAGTCTTGCCATTCTTGCTTCCAGGAAGCATTCTAACAGTACTTCCTCCAAGACAAATTTGTTCATTCTACAATTCCACATTATTATATTCAGTATTTTTCACCAATGTCACAATTCAAATACATTGATTCTTCAGCAGTCTTCCTTTTTCATTGTACAGACTCTAGGGGAAGAGCTTTTTCTCTTTCAGCTTCTGTAGTGCTGGGTGTTTCCTGGCATTCCTTGAATTGTCAATGGATCCTCCCATGGTATCGTTTCTGTGTGTGTGTGACTCTGAGTCTATTCTGCTCCTTTGAGAAGACACAACTTAGAAATGATTAAGTTTAGGACCTATTCTTTTCATGACCTCATTAACATAACAAAATAAGCATCCTCATTTCAAACAAGGTTACACTCACAGGACAAGGGGTTAGGACTTCAAAATAAGTTTTTTGGGACACAATTAAATCCATAACAATACCTAAACAAAAATGTGGCTCTACTAGAAAGGGAAGATCTGAGAAATAGACATGCCATGTCCTGTGTACTAATCTAGGAATATGTTAATAAAACAGCATTACTAAATTGGGTTTATCCTAGAAATATAAAGATGATTGAACATTAGGATATATATTCATGCATTTTCTAATAGATAAAGGATAGAAGTTTTATGATTGGAATTAACAAAGGCCAAAATCTTAGCCAACTGTAAAGTTAGAAGGAACAGTTCTCACAAGACCACCCTACTCCTGACATCAACTGCAAGTTTAAGAAGGGCACCAAAACTCAAAAACTACCCTCACGCTTAATTCACTAGAAGGACTCACAGAATTCACTTAAAGGTATTATTAAAAAAAAGAAAAAGAAAAAACCTCACTGCCGTCAATTGCAACTCATAGCAACCCCTCCGTGGGTTCCCGAGGCATTATCTCTACAGAAGTAGATTGCCCAGTCTTCCTTCCAAGGAGTGACTGGTGGGTTTGAACCGCCAGCCTTCTACTTAGGAGACAAATGCCTTAGGCACTGCTCCACCAGAGCTCCTGACAGCTATTATACTTGTGGCTTAATACAAGGAAAGGATATAGGTTAAAATTATCCAAAGGATGAGATGCATACGGCAGAGTCTGGGAGGAGTTCAAATGCAAAGCTTCCAGTTGTCCTCTTTCTGTAGTGTCACGGGCAGTATTACTTCCTTCAAGCATCTATGTGTGACAATACTCACAGAGTATTGCCAGCCAGGGAAGCTCATCCAGACCCTTGGTGACCAGGGTTTTAAAATGGAGCTCAATCAGATTCTGCCTGTGAGATGATCTTAAGTCTCCAGCCCCTTCTGGAAATCAAGCTAATACCTTTAGTAGCAATTGTTCTGCAGTCAGAACTGATAGTGCATGGCCCAAAGCCACCATCATAAATCACACTGTTATACCATCAAGTGTCTGAGAAAACAGACACTTCTATCAGGCAGGGCATTCCAGGAGCCTAGAGATCACCTCTTAGTAGTTGAGGGCAAAGGCCATTCCACTCTGATTAAGGTTAATTCTTCACTGCACAACAATCCAATCCAGATTTTAAAATGAATCTCTCTTTAGCATAGCTTCTTCAATTTCAAAATAGTAAGAGATACAGGGCTAAAGGTCAGATTTGGAATAGATTATCTCATAGTTCCCTTTCATGTCTAAAGATTTACCACACTGACACTATGTTGCAACCATTGGGTAAGTTCTATATAAAGCAAGATATTTAGCTGGGTCAAAACATAAAAACTCTATCTTATTTTCTTAATTATTTTTAATCTTTATTGTGATTTAGGCAAAAGTCCACAGAGCAAATCCACCCTCCACACAGCAGCCCACACATGCCTCATCTCATGACATCAACAACCCCCCACAATGCAACAGCTCCCCTCCCACCTCCTCCTCACAGCCACCCCTTCCCTGAGTCCCTCTCTCCAATGCACCCCTGCCACACAAGCTGTTCCCCTGTGCATACACAGCCCCACTATTCCCTCGTGACCCATCTCTCCAATGAGTGTGACTACCTAATGCAAATGTTCAGTCCATGTGCCTGTCTCTTGTTTGGCTGGAAACCACAGGAGTGGGTTCAATTCCAGACCTGAAGGCAGCTAAGGGCCATAGTCTCAGTGGTTCCATCAGGATCTTTCAGAGCAGCAAACCTGGTCCCTTTTTTTTTAAAAAAAAAAAAAAAACTTTTAAAATGATTTTGAGTTTTGTTCCACATTGTTCTGCCATACCACCCAGGATGTCCTACATAGATCCCCCTCCAAGTGGCTAACAGTGGTAGCTGAGCACCATCAAGTTCTTCTAGTCTCATAGTCATATAGGCTGAGAATCACATAGTGTCCCAGTCACTTGGACCAATTGTCTCCACGTGTCCCTGGTTTTCCTCATTCTTCTTTGCTCCGGATGATGGGAAACCCAT
>NW_006921662.1:248308-254220 GCF_000298275.1 Orycteropus afer afer
GAATTTACAGAGTGGTGGCTTGCAATGCTGTCTGCCAGCTTTAGGCTATCTAATCGTAACTGGGAAGCTGAATGGAGGCTCACTACTCCTACTTCCTGGCTGTGTGCTAGAAACCATTCAGTGAGTCCTAAGCAAGCCACGGAGACCTTGGTGGTAGAAGTAGTAAAGGCTCAGCTCGGCTACTAACCTAAAGGTTGGAGGTCTGAGTCCACCCAGTGATGCCTTGGAAGAAAGGACTGGTGACCTACTTCCAAAAAATCAGCCACTGAATGCTATGGAGTTCTACTTTGACACAAATTGGGTCACCATGAGTGAAAGTTATCTTGATTGAGGTTTGAAAGCAAGCTAACATGCACCTAAGCAATGGTTTTATAAGGCAGGCACAATTTCAAGAATACTTTTCATTATGAGAAGAACATCCCGGGTAGGTGGGACACTGGTTTTAACAAATTACTGGATGTGGTTAAAGTGATGGAACCAAATATTGAATGGTGGAGAAAGCATCAAAAGAAGATGGAAGACCCTGTGGTTCAACTTTTAGCCAAATGATATACAGGCCTCTAAGGTGAACAGTTAGGAGCTCTGGTAGCATAGTGCCTAAGGCACTTGACTGCTAACCAGGAGGCTGGCAGTTCAAACCCACCAGCCACTCCTCGGAAGGAAGGTTGGGCAATCCTACTTCTGTAGTGATAACTGCCTCGGAAACCCAAGGAGGGGTCGCTAGGAGTCAGGGCCGACTCGATGGCAAATAACAACAACAACAACAAGGTGAACAGTTACACTGAGAGGTACGCACTCATTAGAACAATCAGCCCAATGAGATCCAAAGGGCAGATTTGCCTAGGGACAAAGCTAAGAAAGCAGGAAGGGATAGGAAGGAAGGATGAAGGGAAACTGTAAACACAGGGAGGAAGGGGAGAAAAAGTGCTGTTACATTGAGGGTCAAGCAATGAATGTCACAAAACAAAATGTGAATGAATTATTGAAAAGAAAACTAAGTTGCTCTGTAAACTTTCACCAAAATCCTAATTTAAAAAATGGAGAAACTTGAAAGATTTGCTCTATTGAGAATACAGAAATCTAAAGCAATATAGTATTAACTAGATTATAATACTGAAATTTAAAAGTATGTCTATGTGGGTGTGATATGTGAAAGGAAGAAATTATTCAGTATGAAAAAGTCACACTTCCCCATTTGATGAAAGTGAAGCCTTATGCATCCATATGTTATTTAGAAACAGTTATGATAATTTACAATATTTATATCACTTGGATTTATTTTTCACTCTCTTTTTTGAGGTAGGAAAAAATCAGACATCAGGATGTCTTGTTTCAGTAAAAAAAAATGGTGGTGGCTAAGCTGAGACAAGTCCTTCATTTTCTCAGTCCAATCATTTCTCCAGGTCTGGCATTTTTGTCTACCTAACTAGGTTTATACATATATATGACTGCAAAAATGAAGGTCTTAGCTTAGCTTAGCCAATTCTGGTGGTGTAGTGCCTAAGGCATTCAACTGCTAACCAGAAGGCTGGTGGTTCAAACCCACCAGGCACTCCTTGGAAGGAGGATTGGGCAATCTACTTCCATAGTGATCCACCTCAGAAACGAAAAGAGGGGTCGCTATGAGTTGGAACCAACTCGACGGCAGTGAGTTTTTATGAATAGGATGTATATGTGTATATATATGTATATGAATATGTATATATATAAATATATATACTATAACAAAGGTAAATGTTTATACACCACTGTCAATAGTATTGGTAAAAAAATGCATTTAAATTTCCCTGTATTTTTAACATCTTATTGTAGTTGATTTTTTTTTCCCTCCTAAATTTCCAGAAGATCAAACTCCTACAGTTTTCATATAATGATTCATTCTTCTAGGCATGTTTTAGCTTTAAAGTAAAACACATTTCATTCAATAAACATTTTACTATTTGGGTTTTGGTTCTTTGTTTCATTCATGAATTAAAATTCTCACTCTGTTACTTACGTAACATCATAATTAAAACATGAAAAATAAAATTAATAGATAATTCACAGCTTCAATTATAAGTTACTTTTTTCCATTCTTTACCTACTTGGAGATAAAATTTTACTAATTTGATTTTATGTATTTTTCCATCTATTAAAATTAAGTTGGAAACTTTCAGAGGACCCAGTACTTGAAAGAAAATTAGATAATGAAGCAAAGGGAATTGATTGCTCACAGACAATATGACAGATATTTTATCTGAGTGAGTAATTATAAAGTGTTAACCTAAACTTAGCAATTCATTACTGCTCTAACACACATTCATCACCCACTGATTTTCTGAGTAATTTAATCTGACTGGGAGACACATAGGAAACCAGATGAAAAGAATAAATCTATGGAATGCTGCCATTACTACTATCATATGTTTCAGTACAGATTACTGTTTTTTACTATAACATTGTATTGTTAAAATTGTTTTTCCCTGGTAAAGGTTTAATATAACCAAAGGTGCATGCTCATTTGACTTTTGAACTATAAAAGTTGACCAAAAATTAAAAAAAAAAAAGAACTATGAGAAAGAACCCTTTAAAAATAATGATATTGTAGAGAGATAAAGCAAAAAAAGTTTCAAATTCTCATAGACTACAGACTTGAAGCTGTGAGGGTTGGATGACTATTGCCCTGAGATAATCTTTAATCTTTAAGCCAAAAATATCCCTGGAAGTCATCTTAAAACCAAAACAATGGTGTAGCTAACTAGTAAAACAAAGTGTTGGCCATGAACATTTGCTCTTTTAAGAACCATCTATATGAAATCAAACTGACAACTTAAAAGATTAGATAGGAACCTTATGGGGCAGTGAGTTACCATTAATGGTGAAAAAATTATTTAGAAAAGGTGGGTGAGAATGGTTGCACAATTTGAGGGATATAATCAATATCACTGAAATTTACATGTAAAATGGTTGACTTGGTGTATATTTTTCTCTTTATATTCTCAACAACAATAAGATAAATAAAAAGCTTGAAATGAATAATGATATTGTAATGAATGGAGGCATGCATATACTGGAAAGAGGCAACTAGTGAGTTTCATCTGACATTGGGGTTATGAAGGCATGATAGGTACCTGCCATAACACACAAACAGCAATCATTATTGCAAATGTACTGGGGAATGTGAAGAGTAGAAATAGGCTTATATATAAAATTTGTGAATAGCCAAGAAAAAAAAAAGCATTTTGTAATATCCTAGATGAAAGATGAGTATGGCATGGACTAAGGTTGTGGCAGTCAATAGGACTGAGGAATTCAGGGAGTGTTACCTGTAAGCCCTGATGATGGATTAGATGCGGAAGAGAAAAGAATGACTCATATTTTTGGCTTGACTTCTATGTAGATGGCTTGGGAAGATGGGGAGAGAAACAGATTTGGATCAAAAATCATAACAAAAACTACCTTTAGACATATTAATTTTGAGATGTCTATTAGAAGGAGTATGGGAGCTCTGGTAGCATAGTGCCTAAGGCACTTGACTGCTAACCAGAAGGCTGGCGGTTCAAACCCACCAGCCACTCCTCGGAAGTAAAATGGGGCTATCTACTTCCATAGTGATACTGCCTCGGAAACCCAGGGAGGGGTTGCTATGAGTTGGGTCCGACTCCACGGCACATAACAACAACAACAACATTAGAAGGAGTACCTAGGTAGTGCAAAAGGTTATGCACCTGGTTGGTAGGTGCAAAGTTGGTGACTCCGACCCACCCAGAGGCACCTTGGAAAAAGTGCCTGGTAATCTACTTCCATAAGGTCACAGCCTTTAAAACTCTATGGACATAGCTCTACTCTGCAACATGTGAGGTCACCAGGAGTCAGAATTGACTCTAAGGCAGCTTTTTTTTTGTTTATTAGAATCATAACAGGGGATATTAACTATACAAGCCTAGCGCTCATGGTGGATAATGAGGTAGATATCTAATTTAGAAAATTATATAAATGCATGAAATTCCTTAAAGAATAAATATAAAATACAGATAATATAAAATTATTTTAATTATAATTATATTTTTTTTGTAGAGAATTTTATAATATGTGGATAATGGCTATTTTAAGAAGTTCTGGTGGCATAGTGGCTAAGGCGTATGGTTGCTAACCAGAGGTTCAGGAGTTCAAACCCACCAGCAGTTCCTTGGGAGAAAAATGAGGCAATCTACTTCTGTAAAGATTTACAGCCTTGGAAATCCAAAGGTGTCACTGTAGATCAGATCAATTTGATGGCAGTTAGTAATGGCCATTTTAATTCTCATATTCCAGTACTTTTTCTTTGTATCTGTTTCTTTAACTTTACTGCACTACTTAAGATTACCAGAAAATGCTGAGTAAAAGTAATGTTATTAGGCCATATTTTCTTGTACCTAAACTTAAGAACCTCTGGTAGCATAGTGGCTAAGGCACTTGACTGCTAACCAGAAGGCTGGAGGTTCAAATCCACCAGCCACTCCTCGGAAGGAAGGTTGGGCATTCCTACTTCCATAGTGATACTGCCTCGGAAACCCAAGGAGGGGTCACTATGAGTCGAGGCCAACTCGATGGCAAACAACAACAACAACAACAAACTTAAGAACAGACTTTCAATATGTGAGCAATAAATATGATTTTTTTTTTCTAGGCTATCACGAAAATAAGTTGCCTTGGCTAAGAAGTTCTCTTTTATTCCTAGCTCTCCCACAGTTTTTGTTTGTTTGCTTATTTTTATTGTGAAAGGATGTTTAACTTTGTCTCAAATGCTTTTGCTGCATTGATTTAAATGACCATATGATTTTTCTATTTAATAAGATAATCTATTTTGGAATTATTTCAACTTAGAGATGATGTATTATTTTGTAAATGTATTACTTGTCTTGTTTTGCTAAAATAGTACATATCATTCCTCCACTGTGTTCATCAATTAAGTCAGTCTCCAAAGGTGCTTTCTCAGACTATTTTCGATGAGTTTCATATCCAGGCTAAGTTTGCCCCATAAAATGAGGTGGGGAGATACCTCTCTTTTTTATTCTGCTGGAAAAATATGTGTAAGCTTACAATTACATGTTTTTTGAAAATGTGAAATAAGTTGTTGGTGAAACACCATGTGCAAGTTTCAGTTACTTTTCTCTGGACACAAAAATAATATCCACAGCTTGACCAAAGTAAAATATTCCACTAAGAAATGCACAAGAGAAAAGGATGCTTGTACTAAAGATTATGACATATATAATTTGGCAACAACACCAACAATAATAAGGAAAAACGAGTGTATAGTCACATACATATATGTATAGGCAACTAGGTGTACAGGTAAGTAAAGGTGTGTACATATATGTGCACAGACAGAAGTATCTACATGTATATATTTCATATATGCATATCTGAGAAGTATCTGATAGTTCTCAGATATAACAAAACACCTTGCAAGATTAGTTTTCTGGGTTTGAAAGTTTAAGTCCTCAGTCTCAAGGGAAAATTTAGTCAATTGTCATAATACAGCTCATAGTGTTCAAGTTCTACATCCTAGTGAGATGAGTAAAATACAGGACCTTAAAACTTTGCAAGAAGGCATCTAAGAAAAAACTTTTGGTCTCCAATTGTCAGGAGCAAAAGAGAAAGAAGTAAACCAAAGTCTCAGAGGCGAAACTAGTTTATAGAGGTAGTAGCACACTCAAGCCACAGCCTCATGTACTCTGACACCAGAAGAACTAGATTGTGCCTGGTTACCACCACTGACCATTCTGATCAGAGCTACAACACATGGACCTTTTTAGATGAGAGAAAAATGTGGAACATAAAACAAATTCTTAAATAGTCCAGAGTTATTAGACCAGTTGACACTAGAAGACTCCCTGACAATCATCCTGAGATTCTCTTTAAATGCTGAACTGAAAATATCTCTTGAA
>NW_006921662.1:254786-274796 GCF_000298275.1 Orycteropus afer afer
GCTAGGACTGATTGTTTCCATTAATTTTGGTTTTCTTCTTTCTTGAAGGCACCTTTTAACAAAATAACAGATTGGCCCACAAAATAAAGGATATTACTCCTGAATATGGTATTCCATTAAAAACCATCTACATAAGACAAAAAGGTCAACAGTTACTCAAACACAAAGATGAGAAGATATGGGGACAGGGAAAGTAGAACACTGAAAACAGACAAAGAAAACACAATTAAAGAAGATGTTGACATATTATGAATAATGTAACTAATGTCACTAAACAATTTGTATAGAAATTGTCAAATGGGTACCTAGCTTATTTTATAAGCTTTCGTGAAAAACATAATAAAATATCATTTAAAAAAATCATATATATTTGCTTTGAGGATTAAAAATAAGCAATTAATATATCAGTAATAATAGCAACAGTTTGATAGCTATCATTTATTGAGTGGTTAGTAGGTGGCATTTTTCTTCTGAGTTTTTAAAAACTGTTTTTATCACAATAACCTTTGGGGTGTTTGACAGTATTATCCCCATTTTACAAATTGAAGAACTCAAAGTTGGAGAGATGAAGACGCCTGAAGCTCCAGTAGTTAATCTATGTAACAAAAATTTGATCCAGGAATGCATCATTCCAAAGATAATAGCTTTAACCAATGCACTTTGACAAATTTATCATAAAAGAGATTATTGTTGTTAGTTGCCACCCTGTTGTTTCTGACTCATGCGGACCCCTTGTGTGCAGAGCAGAACTGCTCAAGAGGGCTCCAAAGGCTGTGACCTTTTGGAAGCAAATTTCCAGGTCTGTCTTCTGAGGTCCTCTGGGTGGTTTCGAACAGCCAATCTTTTATCTACTTGTTGAGAGCTAAATCTGATGAAAGTAAAATGTACTTCTTCATAAGCAACATTTGATTTTTTTTTCTTAGAAATTTTGTAATAAAAATTACCATGTTATCTGTGATGTATATTTTAAGTTACTTGCATTTATCATTATAATTTATAGTGTATTTGTATTTGTAATCATCTCTTACTAAAATTTATTTCACCAAGTATTTCATTCTTCCTTTCTACCTCTATGCTATTTTTATTTTTCTCTCTTAGTGATATGAAGAGGGCCTACTGTCTCTATTGTTGAAATCACTTCCATATAGACTTTTAACATACACATCTGATCTGTAAAGACTATTTAAATTATTATTAATAGTGTAATAATTGATACTACTGCTTTACTTTAAATAATGCATCAGTCATTTTGTCCATGAGAGGGAGATCCATAAAAGATATAAATGGCAGTTATGCATAAAGAAATAGATGCTGGGTTGTGGTTTTATTTTTGCTTTCTCATATTTTCTATATATATAAATCAAATTTTGAGGTTTCTCTTTTTCTTTCATGTTTCTTTTAATAACATGTATTTGATTTAAGAAAAATACATAAATTGTAATCTTGATAGGATTTCCTCAATTTAGGGTAAGGTACAGAGGCTATTTAAACAACAAGGTATCTTTATATCCTGTGATAACTGCAAACATGCTTATTTAATACTCAGGACCAGAATATAATGCATATTATCAAGGGAGTATGGTTTAAAATTATAGCAACTATGTATTTTTTAAATCAGTAATAGTTAGCTACTGCTCTTTAACATGCAACCTCACAACCTACTGACTTAAAACAACCACCATTTTATTTCTCATACTTCTCTGTGTGTTAACAAGATTCTTTGGGTTGCTGATAAGGAAGGTGGATGCTGGAGTTAAGTGGGGTGCTTGGGATGGATGAGCTTCACTTTTCATGTGGACTTGTTTTAAGGTGGAAAACAGGTTTTTTCAAATGCAGTCTCAGGGCAGTGTTCCAATAAAAACAAAGAGGAAGTTGTGTGGCCTTTTAGGCTTAGCTTCATATGTTGTACATTATAACTTTTGTCACATTTTACTGTTCAAAACAAGACACATGACCAACCCATATTCAAGGAGTATGAAAACAGATTCCACCTTTTCTTGGAAAAAGCTGAAAACTCACATTGCAATGAGACACAGACTATAGGGAGGACAGTGAGAACATTTGTCTGGGGACAATTACTTTAACAACCTCCCACACAAACCAAGATTGATATACTGCCTTTTGAAAGGTAAAGTCTATTACCTTTTTAATTTAATGCTGAGATATAAAACTTATTACATTGGTTTGAAAGCCACATACATCATCCCAAACTGTTTTTATGACATTTTAATGAAACCAAGATGTTTTCATCTTTTAATAATAGAACAAGAGCTTCCCTGAGATGTTGTAGTCTCAGGGATTGTCTGTGTTGTCAAAGAACACAGACAACTACTAAAAGGAATTGTAACAGGTGCAATAAATGAGGAGTTGAGAGAAACTACTGGGATAGAATTTTTAAATAATCCATTCCAATGTGTTTATCAAAATAATGACAACAAAATAATTTATAAGAGAACCAGTGCAATAGTTTCTGTAAACCTTGTTTGAAAAAGTAGACTATTAGAATGAATTTGATTTATCTGTTGGGAGCACATCAATGGTTTTCATTAGAAGAGAAAAGGAACCAAAGCTTATTCTGAATTTTAATTATAACAAATTCAACCTTACAAACCATCTTTCCAGACAATATACAGTTTTTTAAGAAACAGATTCAACACACATTTATTGAACACTTAATATATTGCAGATAATATTTATTCAGTCTTCACTGTTAATTGTTTCCAGTGGAAATGAAGCATCATATATATTATAAGCAGTTAACAAGCAAAGAAACTAGAGTTTAGATTACTAAATTTGTTACTGAAGTCTTAAGTGGTGACACTCAAATTTAAATGCATATTTTCAGATGTTGTCTAGTGCTCTCAGCAGCACTATCTACCTAAAGTATATTTTTCATAACAAATCATTGGCAGTTATGATGAAAATTTTGCCAACGTAATAATAATAATAATTCCTTTTCCTAAACAATCAAAATAAGGGAGTAATTTAGGTACAATGATCTTATAGATAAATATTTGAATTTATTGAGTGCTAACTGCCTCGAAAACCCAAGGAGGGGTCACTGTGAGTCATCGGGTCCGACTCAACGGCACATAACAACAACAGCAACAATTATATATGTAACAGGATATAGATGGAGTAATTTACATACATATTTCCATTTAATTTCACAAAAATGTCTACAAAGGAAGTACTGTTATTTTAAATTTTCAGTTGAAGAAAAGAGGCTTCTTGTTGTTGCTGTTATGTGCCCTCGAGTCAGAGGCGACTCATAGTGACCCCTCCTTGGGTTGCCGAGGCAGTATCACTACAGAAGTAGATTGCCCAACCTTCCTTCCGAGGAGTGGCTGGTGGGTTTGAACCACCAGCCTTCTGGTTAGTATGTAAGTGCCTTGGGCACTATGCTACCAGAGGCTTTAGTCATGTTAAATGAGTTGTCCAACCTGGTAACACGGTAAAATTGGGAGTTGAATCCAGGTTTGATGGAATACCAAAACTCAACTTTTAAGATTTAGCTTTTTCACTCCTCTTATTTTTGCAATTAAAAAAAAAAAAAACTCTTCTAAAATTGTAGCATCACCCTTAAGGAGCCTGGTAGCACAATGGTTTAATGCTCAGCTGCTAACTGTAAGGTCAGTGGTTCAAATTCTCCAGCTGCTCTGTGGTTGAAAAGACCTGACTATCTGCTCCTGTACAGATTAAAACCAAAAACCCAAATCCACTGACATAGGGTTGATTCCAACTCACAGCGACCCCCATTGGGTTTCCAAGGTGGTAAATCTTTATTGAAGAAGATTGCCCAGTCTTGCTTCCTTCTGGTTAGCAGTCAGATACCTTAGGCACTGTGCTACCAGACCCTAGAAAACCTTGTGGGACAGATCTACTGTCACATAGGGTCACTATGAGTCAGAATCAACTGGATGGCACCTAAGAACAACAGCAACCCTTATTTATGATTTGAGAACATTAAGGCCAAAGGAAGTTGAGGCCAAATGCCATTATAAATCATGTTTGTTGAAATAGCAGATAAGTGCCTTTAGGCCAAAAACCATGACAGCTTGGTTCACTTTGCATCAACCACAGTACTCATAAAGCTAGGAGTAGTGCATATTTTAAGAGCTTAATAAATATTTATTTGAGAATATTCATAATCATGTTAAATAAGCCTAGAGTTAAATGTTTTAACAAAACCAGAAACAAAAGGCCCCCTTTAAAAGGTACTGAAATATAAGTAAAATCTAAAGTAGTATTTCCCAACCCTGACTCGGAAATGTTAGAACAACCAAAAAGCTTTGGAAAAAAATAATGAAGCTCTGTTCTCAGACCATTTAACTCAGAATCTCTAGGATCAATACTTTGAAAATCTTCCAGTGAGATACTAATAAGCAGTCAGAGCAGAGAGCCATTGATTTAAGTTTTTGTTATACATTTTTGGAGAAAAAAATAAATGATGTCATTAGAAAGAAGGCTGGCAGCTGTAATAGCAAATTAAATAGCAATAATTTCATGGTTTTCTTTTCCTTAGTTTAAAATTTCTCAGTGTTTCCTATTTTTTTTTTCAAACATAATATTGTAATAGGTAAGCATTTTAAGTATGAGAGTACATCTTCTGAAGGAAATACTTTTTTGCTGACACACAGCTAAGATGATTTAATTTTAATGATTAAGATAAAATACCACCTCAGAAATGACAAGGTTGTTATGCTTTAAAAGAAATAATATAAATTACTGTCTGAATCAAAATCAGTTCCTCTCTCCTACAGAAGTATTTGGGAACAAAATAAAGTTGTTGTTGTTGTTGTTATGTGCCGTCGAGTCAGCCCTGACTCATAGCGACCCCTCCTTGGGTTTCCCACGCAGTATCACTACGGAAGTGGGATTGCCCAACCTTCCTTCCGAGGAGTGGCTGGTGGGTTTGAACCGCCAGCCTTCTGGTTAGCAGTCAAGTGCCTTAGCCACTATGCTACCAGAGCTCCCCAAAATAAAGTACTAGCTTAATATCCAATTTCCTAATAGCTCAAAATATAATCTCATGTGATCAATTATTTTAAAAGCAGTGTTTCCAGCAAGAAAGAAAGAAAAAAAAAAAAATCAACTTACATGCAGCATCTTCTGGAATTGTTTTAAAATCTACACCCAAATTAAACCTATTTAAATATACCTGAGTACATTTTAATACATTTTTTCTGTTGCATATTAAGCTTCTATATACATATGCTAAATAATCTATAAGGAAGTAATATATGTCTATGTATAAACTTAAGATCTGGTATTTGAAGTCTGTGTCAGTATTATGTGTAAATGTATTACTAATCTATTTAGACTTACTTAGATATCCAGTAATTTTAGTTGCTAAACTCATCAGATTAGATAAAAAAGTGAAGATTCAATCCCAAAACATTATCTTCCCACATATTAAATTTTAAAAATTTCTTACAACAAATAGATGATAACAAAGAAATTCTATTCTATTCTATATTGTCCTGACTGTATAATATCCATTAAATTCTAAGACATGACTCTTAAAATCATAATAGGAGTGTGAGAAAATTCATTTGAGACTAAACTTACCAACAAATTTGATATGGAATTTATTTTCAGGCTTTAATATCTGGACATACAAAGGGCAATTTGGAGCAAAATCTTTCACAGCCCATGCTCTTAAAATTGTTTGGTGATCCTGAAATGATAAAGATCAAAACATCATGAAATAAACTGAAAGGTTTCGAATACAAAAAGTAAAAAAGTCATCCAACAATCAATTTTTTATATGCTCACATTCATGGTTTACAATTAAACCAACACAATAACTAATTGTGAGAACTTTTCTTTAGAGATATTTCTTTTTTCTGTAAAAGAGAGTAATTTAATACCTAATTCAGTCAATGTTAGTTACCAGTACTTAGAAAGCTACCAGAGGTTAGGAAGGCAGTGGTGGTGTGTTGCTAGCTGCGACTTTCAAGTGGATTCAGATTCCTGAAAACCTCATGTGTACAGAGTAGAACTGTCTTCCGTAGGGTTTTAGAGGCTGGGACCCTGTGGAAGCAGATTGCCAGCTGTGCCAAGTCTGAGGTGCTGCCAAACTTTCAGCTAGTAGTCAAACATAACCATTTGTGCCACCCAGGGACTCAAAGGAAATGGCTAAACAGGCTCAAAAATGATTTCCCCAGAAAATTCCTACAGTCAAAAGCCTAGCGGAGACCAGAACAAATAGCGGTCTGTAATGGCAGTTTCTATATGGAGCTCTGGCAGTGTAGTGGATAAGGCATTTGGTTGCTAACCAGAAAGTCAGTGGTTCAAATCTACCAGGTGCCTTGCGGAAATAAGATGGAGGAAAGTACTTCTGTAAAGATTTACAGCCTGGAAAACCCTAGGGGGGTTGCTATGACTCGGAATCAACTTGAAGGCTGAAGGCAGTGAGTTTTTTTTTTTTTTTTTGAAGGGCAGTTTCCACGGAGAAAAGGAAAACATGAGCTTAAAATTTTAAATGTACTAGAAAGATCAGATAAAGAGAAACCACCATAATGACCATACATGTTTAGAATACACAATTTTGTATATAGTAAATCTAACTTACTGCTGTTGAGTCACATCTGACTCATAGCGACCCTTCCTTGGGTTTCCGAGGCAGCATCACTACGGAAGTAGATGGCCCAACCTTCCTTCTGTGGAGTGACTGGTGGGTTTGAACCTCCAGCCTTCTGGTTAGCAGTCAAATGCCTTGGACACTATGCTACTAGACTAGTGACTACCTTATCAGACAGTGGAAACATAGAGGATTTCCATCATCACAGAAAGTTCTATTTGGCCAGGCTATTCTAAAGAAAGGAGCTCTGGTGGCATAGTGCCTAAAGCATTTGACTGCTAACACACCTTGGAAGGAAGAGTGCACAATCTACTTCCGTAGTGATACCCTCTCAGAAACCCAAGGAGGTGTCACTAGAAGTTGGATCCAACTCAATGGCAGTGGGTTTGGTTTGTTTTTTCAGTATTCTAAAGAAAGGAAAGGAAGATTTAAAATACCCGTGTATATGAGGGGTTGTCTATTCAAGTACAGAAAAAAGAAGCTATTGCTTATGGTTGGTAAATTTAAGTGGCATGAAAGTAGATGAGTGTAAACCAGAATCATTTAAATGGACAATATGTATCTTCCATTCAAACATTCAAAACATGATGATGACTCTAATAAGACTACTAAGATTCTTGAAATGAGTATCTGTATTCAAATAATAAGCTTTAAATCTGAGATTAGAAGGTTAGAAATGCATTTAGTTGTTAGTTGTTGCTATTTTCTTTCTCAAGAAGTACAAAATTTTAAAAACACAGGGGAAAAATTAGGACACAAACCACTATTTAAATAAAAAAGCATATATATGTATATAATTGTATAGAGATATAACTACTTTATTTTATAATTTTAGTTTAGTGTATGGGTAAAGATAATACTTGTGTTGGGCAAGTTAGAGTTCCTCATTTCCAAAATGTGACTAACATTTATTTTATAGGATTGGTTATGGTGAAACAGCATATGCAAAGCATTTAACAGAACTTGGCAGTTAAAGGCTGAATAAATGCAAGCTGTCTTAATTCTCATGAGTATTACTTTAATAGTAACAAAAATACTATCTTTAAAAGATGTTAAAACACAGGTAAAGATCAAGGATGAATTTCTTAGCAAAAGGATTTTAAACTGAGATTTCATTGCTGGCACTAGCAACAAATGTAACATTACTAATAGAAGAATGAACAGAGGAAGTTGACAATTCTGCTGCCAGTAAGGAAAAGTAAGTGACTAACAAGTTCTACTTCCTGCAGATAACAACTATAAACTTTTCATAAAATCTAAACAATTATATAAAGGCTCTTAAGAATGAATAAAAGGAGACAGATTTTGGAGTGGAGTCAAAACATAGAGGAAGCAATTGGCATGCATTGTTTCGCTTTTTACTGCTCTGATCAGAGGGTGGCTTGTTTACTACAGCAGCACAGCGTGGCTAAAACTCCAAAAAGAGGTTTGCCAGAAGAACCAGAAAAAGATGCTTGGAGTAACCAGGAAAATTGGGTACTGAGTGGGATATCCCAGGAAAGACAATGCACGAAAACACAAATTCAGTGTATAAATTTAAACATCATCGGTTGGCCCCTGTAATATTTATTCTGCCCATATACATAGTTATTATGAATCACTGCAAAATTTGAAAGTGATAGATTTTGCATTTTGAGTTAAAGTAATTGCTTGCTAAACAAAACATCAACATTTTTTGAGAAATGCAAGAGAATCCAAGTTTCCACAACAGAACACAATATTCAAGCTACTAAGTAAAATTACTCAATGTATGAAGTACCAGGAAAAGTAACCTATATTCAAGAGGGAAAAGAAGAAAAAAAAAGAACCAATAAATGATATAGATGTTAAAGTTATCAGGCAAGGATTTAAAGCAGATACTGTAGACATGATTGATGAGGTAAAGGAAAATAAATAGATAAAAGAAGAAAAATCTCAGCAGCATAACAAAAATAGACACCATTCCCCTGATTGTTCTTTGACATTCTTATCCCAAACTAGACTCACTCTCCTGAGACAGGAGGAAGGTGGCAGGAAGCAAAGGGTTAAATAAAAACACAAACTGCAAGCCTAAGTGCTAGGGCTAAAGGCCAAACCACATCCTGGAACATAGGATAGAGAAGTAACCAACAACCCACCAAATCCTTGTAATATGCTTTGCAAGCAACCAGCTTGATTCAGCTCTCTAAGCATGTGCACATCACGAGATGACTGCTATATGACCTCCCTGAGGTGCCAGTTTGAGGCAAAGCCACTGCAGTTTTGTAAGTTACATTGTTGTTGTTGTTGTTAAGTGCCGTCGAGTCGGCCCCGACTCATAGCGACCCCTCCTTGGGTTTCCGAGGCAGTTATCACTACGGAAGTAGGATTGCCCAACCTTCCTTCCGAGGAGTGGCTGGTGGGTTTGAACCTCCAGCCGTCTGGTTAGCAGGCAAGTGTCTTAACCACTATGCTACCAGAGCTCCCATAGTATGGCTTTTTTAGCCATAAGTTTTTGTAAACTCCATGGAATTTGCCATAAGCCACTGAGTAACTCCTGATTATTAAACTTACCCACCTGGGGTAGTTCTGTTGAGAGTAGCATGAAGCAATCTTCTGGGAAGTTCTATTTCTCTCAGGTGAATAGAATTCTGATATGGGATTGGTTAGTTTGGCCACTCTGCCAAGCTCAAAAGGAACCCTCCTAAAGGCAGAAGGAGTCTCTCTGACTGCTGGCTGAGAAAGATATGCTGCTGAAAGATACGTGCTCCTGAGAGACGTGAGAGACACACACTGCTGAGATGCAAGAGACAAGCACTACTGAGAGAGCAATGTGCTACTGAGATTGCTGGCTGCTGAGTGAGATGGCCGGCTGCAAGAGATTGAGTACATTTCTGAATTTGAATTGTAGTCTGATGCTTCCCTAATAAACCCCATAATCTGTGAGTTCTGTGTGGCCACTACAGCAAATTATCAAACCCAGCAGAGAGTTGGTGGGTGCTACAGGAGGAATGGTTGGTGCCAGGGTTGGTGAAAGGGCTGGAGGAAGGCAGCATATCTGGCCTTGCAGGAATAGGCCTTGGGCTACTGATGGTGGTTCTGTCTTCCTCTTGTGGGGTTAGAGGAAGTCAGAAGATGCGGCCTCCCTCCCCCTTTGGCAGGCACCCACTGGGATTTGAACCAATGTGCTGAGAGACAGTGCATGTGCAACGTCCCATAATAAGTTATGTCAAGTATCCAAACAGTCTTTGTGTCTCATGCCAAGTATCCCAGCAAGATGTACAACTGCGTGTGCACCCAATTTCCACAGTGCCACCCCTTTCAAGAAAACTATCACTCCTTCTCAGAAAATCACTACCCATTTGCAGTGTGGTAAATTACCTAGTATGGCTTCTCTAGCCATGTCTTTGTAAATTCTGTAGTGGAATTTGCTGTGAGCAACTGAGGAGCTCCTGATTGTAAAAGTTATCCTCCTGGGGTATTTCGGTTGGGCACAACACAAAGCAATGTTCTGGAATGTTCCTGTTCTCCCTCAGGTTAGAATTCTGATGTTATGATTGGTTAGTTTGGCCACTCTGCCAGGCTCAAAAGGATGCCTCCTAGAGGCAGAAGAGGTCTCTCTCTGGCTGCTGGCTGAGGAAGATGTGCTGCTGAAAGAGACACACACTGCTGGGAAAGAGATGCAAGAGACACACATTGCTGAGCGAGACATCGAGGGATGCTTACTGTTGGGAGAGAGACTCTGAGAGACTGTTAGGAGAGAGACTGTGGGATGGGAAAGAGACTGAGCGTTTTTCTTGAACTTGAATTGTAGCCTGGTGCTTCCCTAATAAACCCAGTAATCTGTGAGTTCTGTGTGACCACTGCAGTGAATTATTGAACCCAGGAGAGAGGTGGTGGGTGCTTTCGGAGGAACGGTTGGTGAAAGGGCTGGAAGGAGGCAACATGTCTGGCCTTACAGAAATAGGGCTTGGGCTATTCATGGTGATTCTGTCTTCCTCTTGTGGGGTTAGAGGAGGTCAGAACATGTGGCCTCCACTGCCTTTTTGCACCATTTTAAAATCCTTAAAAACCCTAGCAAATTTTTAACTTTCTTTCAGCCTTAAATAACATATGTAATATTTAATCCTACCCAAAAAGTAAAACCATTGATTGCAACAACTTCAAAATAAACAGACTGTAATAATAAAGGCATGTACCATCAGAACCTAGCAGGATATCTAACTGTTGTGTCTACTGCTATTTTAAGAACAGGGCATTTCAGCTAAAATCAGATTGCTTTAAAATCAGATCACCTAAGAATATTTCCACAAAATTCAAGTTTTAAAATTGTAAGTGTCTAAAAATTTATTTAGACCATGGTGATTTAGACAGAGGACAGTGCTGCAGTGAATTACTTAGTACAGTTCTTCTAGCCATGGACTTTTGACTCCCACCAAATGACTAGATGGGACTATGCAAATGTCAGGTACTTCTGGGCCATCAAGGGGATTGGGTCACTAGCTAATAATGTGAATAAGATACACGGTTCCCTTGTGAGGGTGGGACTGTGCAAAATAAGGTGTATGGAACCTTAATGTGATGATCTGTCAGTTTTGCCATCTTGCTAGGCTTGTAATGAGCCATCCCAGTGGGAAAAAAAAGGGGGATCTCACTACCATTAAGACAGAAAAGAGCCAAGAGTGGAGCATGTTCTTGGACCCACGATCCCTGCACTGAGACGATGGCAAAGAGACAGTAGAGAGATGGTGGCAGCAGTGGCAGCAGAATCAAGAGTCTAGGACAAGACAGAGCAGCAGGTTTGCCAAACCACAAATCGAGAAAGCTGAGAACCTTTGGGCAGGAGCCTTGCTGGAAGAGTGGAGTACACCTAAGTGCACCTATCGGCAGAGCCAAAAGAGCTTTGTAACACCTGCCCAAGCAAAGTAGAGGCCAGGCCAAGATGCCAGCCAAGGGCCAAAGACATGCCTGCGGGCATTGCAGAGGAAAGGCCGTCCTGATGGAAGAAATGTATCCTGAGCATTCCTGATCCTGAATTATAACCTGTTACTTCCCTAATGAACCCCATAACCATGAGTAGTGTCTGTGAATTCTGTTTGGCCATTGCAACATATCGAACCCAGCAGAGAAATAAAAAGTGTCATGGAAGGAAAGTTGGTGTCACAATTGGTAAGGAGATTGGAGGGTGGAGGCATGTCTGATATCATAGGAATCAGCTTTGGGCTGCTGATGGTGATTCTCTCTCCTCACTTTGAAGGTAGAGGAGGTCAGAAGATGATGTCTCCACACCCTTTTTGTAAGAACCTAAAATAAATCACTCTGCCTAAGGCAAGAATCAATTTTGCAACTCCAAAAGATCAGTGGAAGATTTAAGACATTTTAGGTTAAGCTCTATACATGAGTTCCTGCCTGCCCTCCCCCCGGAAAATTCATATTTTCATTAGATTCTCAAATGTGGTCTATGGTTGAGAAAACAGGAAAAGATTGGTCTTCATGTATGATTTTTTGATATCGTCACAATTCATTTGGTCTTCAGTAATTGGTATTCAATGCATCAAATTTATTCTTAAGATGGTCTCTAAATAAATGCAGGTGACACATAATCAAGTTTGTATTTTAACTCTTGTGGACTTGTTTTAATTTTCTTCAACTTCAACTTGAACTTGCAAATGAGCAATTGATGGTCTGTTCCACAGTCAGCTCCTAGCTTTGTTGTGACTGATGATTTTGAGCTTCTCCACCATGTTTTTTCACAAATGTAGTCAATCTGATTCCTGTGCATTCCATCTGGCAAGGTCCACATAAACAGTCATCATTTATGTTGTTGAAAAAAGGTTTTAGCAAAGAGTAAGTCATTGGTCTTGAAAAATTCTATCATGTGATATCTGGAGTCATTTCTTTCACCAATGCCATATTTTCCAACTACCGAAGCTTCTTCTCATATTGTTGCTAGTTGCCCTAAAGTCATCTCCAGTTCATAGTGGCCCTGTATATCACAGAATAAAATGTTCAGTCTTGTGACATTTTCATAATTATTGGTATACACAAGTGCATTGCTGCAGCCATTGTGTACTTTTAGTTTCTTCTAATCCAACAAAGGATCCAATTTCTATTATTATATCAGACAATAATCTATTGTGATCCATAGGGTTTGCATGGGGCTAATTTTCAGAAGTAGACCACCAGGCCTTTCTTCCTACTTTGTCTTAGTCTGGAGGCTCTGCTGAAACCTTTCCAGCACAGATGAACCTGCTGGTATTGGAAATATGCTTCCAGCATTTTAGCAACACACAAGCCACAAAGGTAGGACAAACTGCCAAATGGGTGGTGAAAGAAAACTGCATAGTCCATGGTAATACATTGTAATTGATGTCAGAGAAGTATGGTTCAAATTTGATAGCTATTTATGAGCACAAAAGTAATTCAGAAGTGTTCTTAAAAATAAAAAACACAACAACAAATCACACAAACAAAAAGTCTAACAAGTGCAAAACATTAAAATGTGTTTTTGCATTTTAAATCATTAGAGTAATTAGTTTTAATCAAATTGAACTATAGCTTTCACCCACAGCTGCAGGCTCAGCAGTGACCCAATCTTTGGGATCAATCTTCACCAGAATTAAGAGAAACAAAAGAAGCTTTAGCTTAGCATTTTGGACCTACACATCAAAACCCATACAGCTGCTCGTATAATTTTATCTTCCTGCCATGTTTAAAGAGGAAGACTTTTACATTATATTTGAAACCTAAACATAACCTTGGTGTCCAATTTTAGGACTACATGTATTTTCTTGTTCTTTCCAATGGTCTCTCAAGGATTGTAATCCTCCTTTTGATTTCCATTCTAGTAGCTGACAGTATGTTACTCTTGACAGATACATAATGATGAACACTTGCTAGCCTGTCTGGATTTCCACAGAAACCATGATTCTAGAATCTTAATAGAAATATTGGGTCTTAGCAGCAACTCAACTTTATTGCCAGTTCAAAAGCTTACTTTTTGCCTTTACTTGTAGAGAATCAATACCTGTGCTCTGCTTCTGAATGTTGAAATCTTTGATGTTATTCTGCACTTGTCCTGAGTACCAATGATTCATCCAGAACCCTATGCCACTCACATATTATGCTGTGCTTGTTAAATCCTTCCCCAGATTATGGAGGGATCTACTTTTAATTTAAAAAAAAAAAAAAAAAAAACCATTGTCATTAACTTGATCCCAACATGTAGCAACCCTAAAGGACAGAGTAGAACTGCCCCATAATGTTTCCAAGGTTGTAATCTTTACAAAAGCAAACTGCCACATTCTTATCCCACAGAGTGGATAATGGGTTGGAACCATCAACCTTTTGGTTAGCAGCTGAACACTTAACTACTGCACCACCAGGGCTCCTTAAATCCAAACTGTCATCAAGTTCTGATTCATGGCAACCTCATGCATACAGAGGAGAAATGTACTCCATATGGTTCCCAAGTATGTACCTTTTTGGAAGCAGATAACCAGGCCTTTTTTTCCTGAGGTGCCTCTGGATGAGTGTAAATCAACAATCTTTCAGACAGTAGCTGAGCATGTAACCATTTTCCACACCCAAAGACTCAACACCAAATCTTATTCCATATCATAATTCTTTTGAGTCTCCTCTGATCTATTTACATTGTTTAACAAATTTATGACCTCAGTAAACTAAAGTCTCACAAAACTCATTAAGATCTACATGACAAATGATATTAAAGTGATTTATAAAGAACCTAGGAGGAGGCTATCCTGAAAACATGCAAATAAAGTCCAGTGACGATCATCTGTCAAGAATTTACCAAAAAACATTTCAAGGCATATTTAAAAACAAGTTATACTTGTGATTTAAAGGAGTATTTGCAAGTTTAAAATTTTGGTGATTTTATAAATTGGTAAGGAAGAGCTTCTTCAAAAGCATTGAAAATAAATAAATTAATAAAATTGCAAAATTTCCCTAAGAATATAAGGCACATTTTATCAGGGAATAATCTACTACAAGTGATTACATATTAAAATGTTTCAGTGTAGTAAATGGATCTTCTTAAAACAAACAAACAAAACTGTTTAAAAAAGAAGGAAAAAAAATTAAATTACAATCATTTTCTTTCTATTCTTTTTTCATGCTGGCTGAAAGGAGCATCATATAAAAAATGATATTTTGAGCAATCAGTGATTGGTTGCTTTCTTTTCTAAGATTCCATATGTTCAAAAGTGAATGTAATAATTAGGAAAAATATGAGTGTCTGACATTTAAGAGGAAAGCTAACATACTAGTATGTTTTTGGTATATTTTTCCCCCATGACAGTCATACCATATTTGCAGTTAAATAAAGTGTCATTTAAATACTAATCTGTAACCTCCTAACCATTATTTTTGTTGTTGTTGTTTTAAAATAACTCCCATTTACTAGCTCACAGTTGTATATGTCAAAAGTCCAGCACACATAGCCAGGTTTCCTGCTCCAGATGCCACAAGGCAGACATCAAGTTTTCAGCTACACTGAGTTCTCATCTGAATACTCTGGGCAAAAGTCTACACGCAAGAACATTCTTGTTGTTGGCAGTGTTTGATTTCTTGCCATTGTAAAAACTGAGATTCCCTTTTCTTTGTGGAGGTCAGCCAGGGGCTACTCTTAGCTCCTACAGGTTGCCTACATTCCTTGCCACATGATCCCCTCCATCTTCAAGCCAGGTAGTGTACTGTCATAATCTCCAAAGGCTGCCATAGTAAAATACCACGAAGAAGGTAGCGAAAAAGACCTGAAATTTATTTTTCACAGTTCTGAAGTCTGTTGTTGTTGTTGTTGTTATGTGCCGTTGAGTCAGCCCTGACTCATAGCGACCCCTCCTTGGGTTTCCGAGGCAGTATCACTACGGAAGTAGGATTGCCCAACCTTCCTTCCGAGGAGTGGCTGGTGGGTTTGAACCGCCAGCCTTCTGGTTAGCAGTCAAGTGCCTTAGCCACTATGCTACCAGAGCTCCTGAAGAATTCTAGAAGTCTAAATTCAGGGCATCAGCAGGGCAATGTTCTCTCTGTCCCCTTGAAAGGAAGATACTTTCTTATAACCTTTAATCTCTATAGATTTGGGCAGTGTTTGTTATTTCTTGGTGTGCAGAAGGATTCACACATGCAGTCTTTCCCCTTTGTGTTATTCTGTATCCTTGTCTGTTCTTTTTAATAAAATACATTTCAGGAGGGATTAGTATCAGGACACACCTTACTCTGGTGTGACTTTGTTAATTTAACTGGAAACATTTGTGAAAAAAGAAACCCTATTTCACACTCACTGGTGCAGGGGTTAGGACTTCAACATACCTTGTAGGGAATAAAAATCAGTTCATAACAGGCATGTTGAATCCTTCTTCATGCATTGAATCTCTGACTTCCTCATGTGGGTCCAGCTGTTGAAAACTTTCTGCTTTTAAAGGGTTTATGGGCTTAGACCTAGCCTATAAAGATTAACCCCTTGTCTTAAAGTCAGTGATTTGGAAATTCAATTAACAGCAAAATATCTTCACAGCAGTACTCAGATAGATGTTTGTTCAAATAATTGGGAGAAGGTGTATGTACAATAGGAAGCAAGAACATCAGGGGCCATATTAGAAGCCTGCCTACTACAATACTACATATATATGTACATAACAAGAAAAAATATGTATGGATACTAAGTATCTTTTTCTGTTATTCATCACAGGTTCATAGTTGATTTTTATAATTTTCTTCTTTCACTATCTATTCCATACTTCCTGTGCCCTCAGCAAGCACACTTCAGTAGCTTGGGGGATTCCTTACCTAATGAGGTGACTCAAAACTTCATTCCTAAGAAAGTTAAATAAAATAGCTAAGCAGAGCCTTGGTCTATTAATCTACACACTGAAGATAGTAATAACTTCCTTACACAGCTGTTGTGAGAAATATATATATTTCTCTCCTCTCCAAACTTCTCAACTATCTCAATATCCAAAATTTTGCATTTACAACAATAGTCCAAAATCTACTATCCAAATATTTTTCACACTATCGATGCACACCTGGCAGTAAAGAACACCGAGGTGTGGCGGTTCCATAAGATGGTGAATAGGCAGACAAACTACACAGACCCTCTTCAACAAAGAAAAGAGGAACCATTTAACACACATACAGATCATAATATTGGAGCCCTGAGCTTTGAAAAGAAGGCTACAGAAGTGGACTAAACTCCAACTAGTAGAAGCACCTGCATGAAAACACCTAAAAAGGAGACATATGAAGCTGCAGTCTCTCAGTGATCCCAACGGAATGGACAGCTTGGATATTGCCCAACAGTGTCAGGACCTAAGAATTAACCTAAAAAGCGGTCCTGCTAGCCAGGGGCTGGACAGAGGACTGAGATGAGGGCTGGTGAATAAAAGGGCAAGCAGCAAAGAGGGAGACTGTCTGAGTTGTGGACTTTTGGCAGTCCGGAGGGCATAGCCATTTAGAATGTTTACAAGTGGTTCAACAATTTTGGATATTTAAAGTGACAGCGTTTTCTCAGATTCCAGGTACCTAAGACGGGCTCCATTTGCCAGGGACCACAAGGATGTACCAAACATTGAGGACTGGAAAGGTATGACATTGTCCTTATTATTCCTATACCCAACACGCTCTTGGTGAATGGAGGTGTGGCCATCCCTTACTCCCATCCACTTTCTGGGCCAGTAGGAATTCCTTCCCAGTCTATATGCTCTGCTGGAGCTTGGGTGGCCTGCCTCACACCATCCAGATTTTTTTTTTTTTTTTTTTTTTTTTTTTTTTTTTTTTTTTTATTATTTTTTGTTTCATTCTTCTTATTATGATTCTTTCTTCTTCCCTTCCCAGGTTCTAGTTTTCTGCTTTTTCTCTCTTTCATTTTCCTGCTTCCCATTTCTCTCTCCCTGTGGCTCTCCCCACTACCTGCTTTTCTTTTTGCATTCTCCCTTTTTTTTTCATTATCTCCTATTCTACCTCTTTTCCCTTACTCCCCAACCAAAGATATTGTGTTTTTTTTTTTTTTTTTCTTTTTCCACCCCTTTTCCTATTCATATTTCATTTGGCTTTTAAAAGTATTTCTTTAAATATTTTCCCTCATGTATTGCTTTTACTCTTTTTTTTTTTTTATGTCTCTTTTTGATGATTGGTCCTATGTGTTTACGTGGTGTGTGTTTTTTGTCCTCTTGCTTTTACTTTTTTGATTTTTTTTATTGTAGTTTTTGTCTAACTGAGTGGGAGACAGCAACCACACCCACACAACCCAACCATACCCACACCTACTGCAGCTCCCTTTACTGAGTAAGAGCCACCACTTCCCTCAACAACAACTGGCCAATAATATAGGACAATTAATAAGAGCGTGACTCTTCCTTAACTGTTCTTCACAAACAGGTAATAGAGATTTGTGCAGCCACTTTCATTCTCTATCACAGCCAACAGAAAACATGTGGTGAGTGCATAAATTCTGCCAACTAGCAAATAGAAGAGCACAGTACCCTGCTTACTCAGATACTCCAAAAAAAAAAAATAAATAAAAAGGAAAATCTTGGGTAAATCATCACTCCAACACACAATCACAAATTAAATATAAATACAACAAAGACACAATATCTTGGAGAAAACAGACTATCAGATCAACACAAAGAAGCAAAATAAAACAGTAGAAAAAAGGGAGCAGGATACAGATCCAGAACACATCCCTGAGGGAGAAGCAGCATTGGGACTTTCTGATAAGGAATTCAAAATAATTATATTTAGATACCATCAACTATTGAGAGAAAGATCAGGGAAAATACTGACAAAATTAAGGAAAACATAGGCAAAACCCTAAAATAATTTCAGAAGAAAATACAAGAACAAAATGACAAAATAAGTGAAAAATTAGAAATGATACCTAATCTACAAATAGAAACACAGAAGATTAATACTAAATTTCAGAAATAGATAACACACTGCAAGAGCAAAGGTGTAGAATCAAATAAATGGAAAACAGAATTAATGAGATCAAAGATAAATACCTGAATACTTCTTTGTAAAGGGATAATCAGAAAAAAGATAATAAAAAAAAAAAAAAGAAGAAGAAGAAAGCCTAAGATTCATGTAAGATACCATAAATAAATAAAAATATAACCAACATGTAATCAGAATTCCAGAACAGGAAGATAAAAAGAAAATGACTGAGAAAATTGTCCAAGATTTGTTGGAAGAGAACTTCCCTGATACGATGAAAGATGAGAATATATCCATTCAGGAAGTCCAATGAACCCCAAAGAGGACAGACCCAAACAGAAAATCATCAGGATATATCATAATCAAACTCACCAAAACCAACGACAAGAAAGAATCCTGAAAGAAGCACAGGAAAATCAAAAAGTTACCTACAAAGAGTAACCAATAGACAAAGCTCTGATTTCTCAGCAGACAACTTGAAAGAGAGAGGCAATGGATGCTATATATAAAACACTGGAAGAGAAAAATTTTCAACAAAGAGTTTTATATGCAGCAAAATTGTCCCTCAAATATGACGGTGAAATTAGTAGATTTCCAGACAAGCAGAAAATAAGGGAATTTGTTAAAACCAGACCAACCTTACAAGACATACTAAAGGAGTTCTTTGAACAGAGAACCAATAATAGCAAACAACAACCAACCATTAATACACATGGTGACAGCCCAGAAACCAACACAGCAATGGAAATAACCAAAGTCAAATAAGCTTACAAGATTGTAAACAAGGAACCAGACACATTAACTGGCAAATGAAGACAACTACAAACTAAAAAGAGAAAAAAAAATTGTGTAGTTACAGAATTCCTAAATAGTGAGGAAGTCAAGAGATTACAAAATAGAATGGACTGTTCTAAATTTGGGGAGAAAATTATAAATCACAGGGTAATCTCAAAGAAAATTGATAAACTTTAACATCACAATAAAAAAGAAGACAAGTACAAAAATTTAGCAAATACTAAAACAAAAACAACGAAGGAAATGATAATATGATACATAAACAAAATGAGCTGAGCACAGACAATTATATGGAACAAAGAAACCAGGAACACCATGAAAAGACACATAACAAAATGACAGCAACAAATTCATACTTGTCCACAATTACAATGATATTAATTGATTAAATGCACCACTCAAGAGACAGAGAGTTGAAGAATGGATAAGAAAACAAAACCCATCAATATGCTGTCTACAGGAGACACACCTTAGAGACAAAGACAAAAATAGACTAAAAATCAAAGGTTAGAAAAAAATGTATCAAGTAAATGTCAATCAAAAAAGAGCAAGATTGACAATATTAATTTCTGATAAAATTGATTTTAAGACAAAAGCCACCATAAGAGATAAGGAAGGAGAGGGAGTTCCGGCAAGATGGTGGACTAGGCAGAAGGACTGCACAGACCCTCTTCAACAAAGAAAAGGGAAACCAATTAACACAGACACAGAAGATA
>NW_006921662.1:275357-275772 GCF_000298275.1 Orycteropus afer afer
ACTACACCCTATACCGGCTTGGTGAATGGAAGTGTGGCCACCCCCCACTCCTACCTACCTTCTGAGCCCACAGGAACTCCATCACAGTCTGTGTGCTCAGACGGAGGCTGGGCGCCCTCCCCAGTCATCCACTGATTTTTTCTTTTTTTTTTTTTTTTTCTTTTTCACCTTCTTTGTCCTGGTGATCAGTTTGCTTGTATTTGTCCATTTCAAACCAACTAATATTATTAATACTTTTGTCCTTTTTATTATCATTCTTAATCTTCCCCTACTAGGTCCTAGTTTTCAGAATTTTTTCTATTCTCTGTGCCTGGTTGAAATTCTGCCCCCCACCAATTTAAGTTTTTTATTTTTCTTTTCCTTTCCCCCTTTTTTTTCCTCATGACTAACCCCATTACTTGTTTTTCTTTTTGCA
>NW_006921662.1:282981-290901 GCF_000298275.1 Orycteropus afer afer
GTTGTATTGTGGTAAACTGTGGTCAATGACATGAGACAAAGTGTATGTGAACTGCTGTATGGAAAGTGAATTTGCTCGGTAAATCTTCACTCAAATTACACACACACACACACAAAAGTTGTACTATGTCACATAAAATAATTCAAAAGAACACTTTCAAAATATACCCGAATGATTTAGTATCACATTTAGGAAAAATTTCTTTACAATTATGTTTAATTTCAAAAATTCAGCTATACAGATTTATGAAATGCATTTTTATGTATAATCATCATAGGAGAAAAATACTACCAGCAAAATTGAATCTATTAAAAATAATGCTTGAAATGTTCATTTTAGGAAAAAAATATTTTACAATTTAGCTTTAATTAATATAGTAAAATCTGAGAAAGCCAGCACCTTTGTAAGGTGTAAGCCTGCCCAAGAAAGAAAACTCAAATATTTTCCACTAAATCAAGCTACAGAAAAGCAGTAAGACTGCACCCTGCCAAGGGTGGAAAACTCCCAACACCCAGAAAAACCAGGTAGTTCCATCGACTTTTAGCTCTCACAGGTTTCAAAGTATGTCCTTGTAAAATCATAAATATTTATTAATATCAAATATTTAATCTTGGTATTAAACTAAGGGAGGAAATCTTTGTTTTTACCCAATTCTTACTTATTTAACAACTATTTCCCCAAGGTCCATGTAATTGACCTTTTATTTTGGGTCACTTTTTAAAATGAGGTAAAAACTTTTTATTCTGTTAATTGTGCCAGTAAAATAAAATGTACTTTTTTATTATTCACAACCTCATAGCAATGGGGTAGTTAAGATTGCGTGCCACCTTGGCCAGGCCTTGGTTTTATAGGCTGGGCAGGTGGATATAGTTATCCCTACGATGAGATTGTAGTCACCTCCATGGTGGAATCTGCTGTGAGCAACTAAGCAGTTGCCTTCAGAGTATGGCCTGCTTCCAGTATATAAGGAGGAGCTTTGAAAAAGGTCTCCAGCTTTTGGTACATTTTGATTGAATCAGTCGCCTCCTGTGTTGTCTTATGATTTTGGGATTCTTCTTTGACTTGAACCAGTGGCCTGCCATTTTGTCTGCTGATTTTGGGACTGTAGCATTTTACTTATAGATCTTGGGTTGTTCAGCTTCAGCAGCAAGCAGCTGCATGAGTTAAGAGAAGCCTCTTGCTCCAGTGGGCCTAGAAGAAGAGGCAGAGCTAAAGAAGGTCACGAGGCCTTCACCAAGCTGCTAGAACGGGCACTCTGATTCAGGCTTCTAGCCTCCTAAACTGTAAAGAGAATACATTTGTGTTTGTTAAAACTATCCACCTGTGTTATATTCTATTACAGTAGTACCAAAGAAGAACAAAGACAATCAATTTCAACACTATTTCTCAAACCATGTTAAGGAGTAATATTCCTTAGAAAATGGAAAGACAACATTCCCAGATAATTCCCTATAATTTTTCCATGTGACTCAATGGTTTAATGTGAATGAACTCAGTTAAAACTAGAGAGACCTGACAGTTTTTGGCCAAGTGACTTACATCCCAACAGGTAAAAAACACATCATGATTCAAGACCTCATGGCCCTCCCAAGACCTCTGTTCCCTGGAAACACATGAAAATAACAGCTAAATTTATCATATTAAGGGTAAAATTCTGAAGATTTAATTTTCCTCTAACTGAACTATAAGAAATGTTTAGTGCACATTCAATGATTAAATTGTTGCAAGGCTGAATGATCATAAAGTAGAAGGAGTTACTTATTTTCTTCACCTACTTCACTGGAGCTCTGGTGGTGTAGTGCCTAAGGCATTTGACTGCTAACCAGAAGGCTGGTGGTTCAAACCTAAAAGCCACTCCTCAGAAGGAGTATGGGGCAATCTACGTAGTGATACCACCTCAGAAACCCAAGGAGGGGTCATTATGAGTGAAATTTGACTTGACAGCAGTGAGTTTGTTTTTTATTTTATTTATTTTTTTTGTATACTCACCTCACAAGCACAACTAATTGGGGAGGGGAAATTAAAAGTTTTACTGTTGTCGTTGTTGTTAGGTGCAGCCAGTCAGCTCCAACTCATAGCAACCCTATGTACAACAGAACGAAACAGGCCCGGTCCTGTGCCAGAATCACAATATTTGCTATATCTGAGCTCATCGTGACAGCCACTGTGTCAATTCATCCCACCCTTCCCCTTTTTCTCTGACCCTCCACTTTACCAAGCATAATATCCTCCTCCAGGGAACAGTCTCTTCTGAAAACATGACCAAAGTAAGTGAGATGAAGTCTGGCCATTCTCACTTCCAAGGAGCATTCCGGTTGCACTTCCTCCAGGACAGATTTGTTAGTTCTTTTAGCACTCCGTGGTGATTTCACTATTCTTCATCAAAGCCACAACTCAAAAGCATCAACTTTTCTTCAGTCTTCCTTATTCATTTTCCAACTTTCACACCTATATGAGGTGACTGAAACATCATCGCTTGGGTTAGGTGTGCCTTAGTCTTCAAAGAGATATCTTTGCTCTTCAGCACTTTAAAGAAGTCTTTTGTTACAGATATGCCCATTGCAATACGTCATCTGATTTTTTGACTGCTGCTTCCACTGGTGTTGATTGTAGAACCAAGCAATATGAAATCTTTGACAACTTCAATCTTTTCTCCATTTATTATCATGCTGCTATCGGTCCAGGTGTGAGGATTTTTGTTTTCTTTCTATTGAAGTGTAGTCCATACTTCAGACTGTAGTCTTTAATCTTCACCAGTAAGTGCTTCAAGTCATCTTCAATTTCATCAAGCAAGGTTGTGTCATCTCTATATCACAGTTAGTTAATGAGTCTTCCTCCAATCCTGATGTTGGTTCTTTTTCATACAGTCCAGCTTCTTGGATTATTTGCTTAGCATACAGATTGAATAAGTACGTGAAAGGATACAACCCTGACACATTCCCTTGCTGAATTTAAACCACACAGCATCCCTGTGTTCTGTGCAAATGATAGACTCTTGATCCATGTACAGGCTCCTCATGAGCACAATTATGTGTTCTGGAATTCGCATTCTTCTCAATGTTATCCATAATTTGTTATGATCCACACAATTGAAGGTTTTTGCATAGTCAATAAAACACAAGTAGATATCTTTCTGGTATTCTTTGTTCTCAACCAAGATCCATCTGACATCAGCAATGATATCCCTCATTCCACATCCTCTTCTAGTTTGACTAGGAAGGATTATTGTTGTCTAGATCAAGCCCTTAGGTGGTCACTTCCTAGTCTCCATAGAAGATATAAACCAAACAAGATGAATAGATAATTTAGAAACTGGAGATAAAATGTATTTATTAATCTCTCAGAGATGAAAGAGCCAATATTTCAATGCCCCTTACATGGTTTAAGCCAAATGGTGGGCGGATTGTGGGGATCACTGAGCCACCCTCTCTGCAGGAACTCATGTAGTGTTATATTCAGCAAAACTAGCTGTGGCCCTTCCTGAGATATCATATCTAACATGGAAGAATGTTCATTACCAGCAATAAAATGCCCCTTACATAATAACACTGTCAGGATATTAGAACAATGCATACTTTTGCAGGTTTTTATATTTTTCTAAATAAATCTTCTTTATGTATATCTTAGTGTCCATATATGTGAAGATTAATTTAAAAACAAGTGAATGGTCCTCTACTGTTCTGTCCAGATATGAACACACAAAGAACAGTTTGCCATCCATTTTCAAGTCCCTAAAGGGATGGAAGACTAAGGTGTGCCTGACCCAAGCCATTGTATTCAGTTGTTTCATATGCATGTGAAAGCTGGATAATGAATAAGGAAGACTAAAGAAGAACTGATGCATTTGAACTGTGGTGTAGGTGAAAAATATTGAACATACCATAGACAGGCAGCAGAACAAACAAATTTGTCTTAGAAGAATTACAGCCAAAATGCTCCTTAGAAGGAAGGATGGTTGAGACTTTGTCTCATGCACTTTGGACATATTATCAGGAGGGCCTCGTCTTTGGAGAAGGATATAAAGCTTGGTAAAGCAGAGAGTCAGTAAAAAGAAGACGACTCTCAATGAGATAGATTGACACGGTGGCTCCAACAATGTGCTCAACAATTATGAAGATGGCGCAGGACATGGCAGTGTTTTGTTCTGTTGTACACAGGGTTTCTGTGAGTCAGAACCAACTCAAAGGCACCTAATAACAAAGGTTTTAATTTCTCCAAGGACTGTGGACAGTGCTATAAATTCCTATTAATGTAACCTATATATTAAGCAGCTCAGACAATCTCCACTCTTTGTCAAAGGAGAAGCAATATTGACTACTTAGGGATACTCATGGGTATTTGTTTTTCTCCCTTATCCTTTCTGTCTGTAAAGATCAGGAACTTCCTTTGAATACCAGAACCCAGTGATCTTTCTTCTTCAGCCTGTCTTTAAGATATCCGAAACTCCTGACATTGACTTCCCTGCTGGGTTTTCTTCAGATTAACTTCCTCTCTCTAAACTTACAGACACTTTGTTACTCTGATAAATTTTCACAGCTATGATACTGCCTCAGAAATCCAAGGATGGGTCTCTAAGAGTCAGGTCCGACTAGACGGCACATAGTAACAAAAACAACATGATATGGTGCCTCTTTCACTAAGCTGTTTCTCTATAGTACAACAGCTTTTGAGTGCTACATGTTTTTCTATGCTTTACCTGGCATGCTTTATATCTTCTCCTGATTCACAAATATGAATAAAAGAAAATAATTTATTCCAGTTCTTTAATTAAAAAGTTGAATTTTAAAATACATAAGTCTATAAAAGTTGTATTTCATTCAACTGAAAATTTACCCATTCTTTCATAAGCATCTCAAAAGTTACATGAAGTTAGTATGAAGAGAAGCCTGTTTACCACCACACACACACACACAAAAGCCTCATTTGTTACTGATGAGCTTTTTCCTAGACAAAGACACTTTTCTAGAATCCACATAATTAAAATAAATTATCAAAACTATACAGTTACGTATACACTTAGGTCCAAAAGATACATACTTCCACAAGTTTCATAATATATAAGAGCAGCCTCCTCTCACCTACTTGCCTTCATAAAGACAATCATTTTAAACTTTAAAGCTGATTTTCTGTTATTTGCCTCTGTATTTCCAAATATGATTTTAATACTATTTCTTGATTTTTCTCTTTTAAATATTATCTAATGACTTTCTACTATGGAATAAAGGCTATAGCTCTCTTGTCCCACACCACTGTTATGCCAATTTCCCTTTCCCCTATCCTTTAGATATAGTTCAATAATAATGTTTGGTGAGATTTGTATTCAGTGCTCCCTTTGTTATATTATTGTAACTATTGTTCACAATAAAATATGGTGAATGCTATAATTATATTTCCCATCATGCATAATCTGCTTTCCTCTGGAGTTAATAAGTTTCTTTTTGTATTTACTTAGCTTTTTAACCACTTATTGAAATTCACAGTCTACCCTAAAGTATAAATCTCCTCTAAATATATTCAACCACTCAAAAAAACAAAACCTAACTCACTGCCGTGAAGTCAAGTCAACTCTTAGCAAGCCATCCTTGGGTTTCCGAGGCGGGATCTTTACAGAAGCAGATTGCCCATCCTTCCTTCCTAGGAGTGGCTGGTGGTTCACTGCCAGCCTTCTGGTTAGCAGTCAAATGTCGTAGGCACTACACCACCAGAGCTCCCATTCACCACTCCGGCAGCATTAAGGAAGATTGGACAATCTACTTCCACAGAGAACCTGCCTCAGAAACCCAAGGAGGGGTTGCTATGAGACAAATCAACTCAATGGCAGTGAGTAGTAGTTTTTCTCACAGGAGCCACCACTCCGCCCCCAGCTCCCCATTCTCTGCTGTGGTCTGTGTGTTTGTATTCTGAATCTATCACACAGTTGTTGCAGTAGGTTTCCCTTTCACCACAACTGTGGGCATGCTCATTCTCTCCTCTATACTGGATATTCTTTCTTCATTCATTCTCTTGTTTTGGTAACAACACATCTTCCAACAGTGTCCTGAGACTTGGGCATGTTTTGAAATCTTTAATATCTATTAATACCTTTCTACCCTCACACCTGATTGAAATTTTGAAAGGATACAAAAATCTAACTGAATAAACACTTTCTTTCAAAATTTTGAAAGCACTGTCCCATTGTCTTCTGGCTTCTATTATTGTTAAATAATCAGAAGATATTCTGAATCTGGATCATTAGTTGTAAATGTTTCCTTCTCTTCTTTCCCCTACTCTTCATTTCTTTTCCTTTATCTTTTCCTTCTCATTTCTCAGTACATCTGACTAGGTTAGGTCATTTTTTGTTATTTTTCTAACTATTACTATTTATTGCGTGGTCCTCCCAATTTGACAATTGCAGCATAAGAAATTTGCTTGCTTTGTATCTTTGATAATATTCTCCCCTTTGTGTTCTTGACTCTTTCTTAACCTCCTATTAAATGAATATTTTTTCTCCCTCACTAGTCCTTTTGTTGTCTCACCTTTTTACTCCTTTTCATTGTTTATTTTATTATTCTGCATTCTTGCAAAAATCCTCAGGTTTAAAATATTATTTAAATTTTAAAATTTAAAAAAATTATTAAATTTTAATATTAATTTAAAATTAAAATATTTTAATATTAATTTAAAATTATTAATTTTTTCATTTGTTCACCTATTTTTAATTTCTAGTTCTTTTTGGTTCACTGAATATTTCTTGCTTTCTGTTGATTTTTCTTTTATAGCCCACTATTTTTGTTTTGTAAATGGAGAATAGATTGAAGTTGTCAAAGATTTCATTTTACTTGGATCCACAATCAACACCAATGGAACCAATAGTCAAGAAATAAGACATTGTATTGAACTAGGCATATCTGCTTCAAAAGACCTCTTTAAAGTGCTGAAGAGCAAAGATGTCACTTTGAAGGCTAAGGTGTGCCTAATCAGGCGATGGTGTTTTCAGTCTCCTCATATGTATGTAAGAGCTGGATAATGAACAAGGAACACCAAAGAAGAGTTGATGCCTCTAAATTACGGTGTTGGTGAAGAATACTGAAAATATCATGGATTGCCAGAAGAATGAATAAATCTGTCCTGGAAGAAGTACAGCCAGAATGCTCCTTGGAAGTGAGAAAGGCCAGGCTTTGTCTCACCTACTTTGGTCATGTTGTCAGAAGGGACTATTCTCTGGAGAAGGATATCATGCTTGATAAAGTGGAGGGTCATCCAAAAAAGGGGAAGACCCTCAACAAGATGGATTGATACAGTGGCTACAATGATGGGCTCAAGTATAGGAAGAATTTTTGAGGATGGTGCACCACCGGACAGTGTTTCATTCTGTTGTACATAGAGTCACTATGAGTCAGAGCCACGTTGACTGCACCTAAAAACAATACCAACATTCTTGTTTTGGAGCACTGGTTAGGGAGTTCACCTGCTAATCAAAAGGTCAGTGGTTTGAATCCACCAACTTCTCTGTGGGAAAAAGATGTGCCAGTTTCCTTCCATAAAGATTTACAGCCTTCGAAACCCTGATAGGGTACCCATCGCAGGGAATCAATTCAATAATAGTGAGTATTCTTGTTTTATATATGTAGTATCTTATATTATTCTTGAGAATATTTATTAAATATATTTTTTGAAATTGTTTCTTTTCCTTTGTATTGTATGGCCTTCTTTGAGTTTCCTCTACATTCTTTTCTGTATGCTTAAGGTTTCTCTATTTGTTCATCTTTTCTCTCTTGGTTTTGTTAGGAATTTCCTCAAATGTCTAGTAATTCTTGTTATGTTGTTGTTGTTGTTAAGTGCTGTCGAGTCGTTTCCGACTCATAGCGACCCCATGCACAGCAGAACGAAACACTGCCCGATCCCGCACCAGCCCCACAATACCTGCTATACTCGAGCCCA
>NW_006921662.1:294461-298146 GCF_000298275.1 Orycteropus afer afer
AACATATATATACACATATATATATCTGTATACACCACACACACACACACACACACACACACTTTACATATATAAGGCATCTTCTCTTGTGATAGATTACTTCCACCAGAGATATTTCCCCACACTTGACTCCATGACGATATGGGCCTTGCAGTCAGGGTTCTCAGAATGATTTAGGATCTATCTGACACCAGTGAGCCAACTTGCTCTAATTCCCCTGATTTTAGCATAGTACCCAGACCCACAGCTGTGCCTAGTGTTTTTAAGTAGAGAGTCTCTCTGTATCAAATTCTTCAAATAGTAAACCTCTTTTCCCTGAGAGTGGAAAGTAACCAGCAGTATCCGTAGTGATACTGCCTCGGAAACCCAAGGAGGAGTCGCTATGAGTCGGGGCCAACTCAACGGCATAAAACAACAAACAACAACAACCATGTAGCAGATCAGAGAAGTCTAAACTGCTCTTATTATAGCCTTCTAACACTATTCTTGTGTTTAGTCCTACATGCAACCCTACTTTCAGAGGCATCTCCAGCCTCTATATCCTGAAATATTTCTGATTCCATTGAATAGAATAGCCTGCTTCTAAGTTTTTTCCTCCCTGTTTAAATTTCTAATTCCTTCTGTCTGTTAAGTCAATTACCCCTCATCTCTTTGCTTTCAAGCTTCCATATTGTGTAAGTGTTGTCTCATCTACTATGCCCTCTTTCCTTATGGAGGTCTTGTTCTACATTTCTGGTGAATTTAGTAGAGAATCGGGAGGAAATAAATGCATTTGTTTAATGGAAAACTTCCCAATTCACATTGTAAAGGGTATCCTAGAAGACATTATGTATTTATTTTATAATGTATATCCATTCATTGTTATACAAATCGATTGCAGACACCAAAAGACAGAAAATATTTTAAAAACAAGTTACCCCAAGAAGAGCACAAGACTCACAACTATAGACGTCAAATAATTATAGAAACATAAAGCAGATTTTGTTCAATTAAAATTCATTTATTCAATAAATACATTTGGAGTGTCTACTATGCCAAACCTAGAAAGCAACTCTTGAAAGTACTGCTGAAGTGATCTGAGAAGGGTCTGGTCTGAATTAAAGTAGTGTTAAAACAAGAGTAATTTTAAGCCAATAATAGAAATTGATTAAAGATTATTTAACACATGATTTTTAAAGTGGGGTAACATATCAGCTAAGAAGTCAATAATGTTTCAAATGTTAAAGCATTTCCTAAGATTCTTAAACTCCATCGTACTGACACTGCCATGGAAACAGGGCCAGAATAGTGTGTTTATATAATAACCAACCAAACCAAACTCACTGCTGTGGAGTCTGTAACAGCTTACCCCAAAACATAGCTTCCAGTATGACCTTGGAGTTTATGTTTCTAGAAATTGACTGCATAGAGATAATTCAAAAACCCAATACCCAGTCTTACTAAGCTACTTACTGGCTATTGTTTAATTTACAGGTGACTTTAGGAAAACAGTTTTCTCAAGGCTTAAGGTTCAAAAGATCTCAGAGCAGTGGCCTGAGTGGGTCACCTTCAACTCCATAGACTTCAGAAATCTGGATTCAAGGATAATTAAAAATGTTTCTGAATAGTAACTTAAGGAAAGACAGAAGCAGATGGATTTTTATATATAACATGTATATAAATTACATATATGTGTATATATGCATATATTATATATATAACATATATGACTATATTATATAGATTAAATATATATATATAAAGTAAGTATTTTACAAACTTTATAATCAGTTTTTTGATCTATTCCTTCTTCAAATGAAGGATAAAAATTCAATTTAAAAATGAATAAGAAGTTTAGGTAAACAGAGTGAGGACATCACTGAGCCAGCTATAGCAAGGAATTGTAGCCCTAAACTGATGCAATTGAGAGCATGCATATTAGGTGCCCCAGAAAAGGGTGAAACATGTACCTTACAGACCTATGCACATTTTCCTTTTTTTTCCCTGAGAGTACAGAAGACAACAAGTGCTCTAATTTGTCTGTGGCTAGAGGTAGAATCATTGGCTAAGAAATATAGGAGGTAACAGGACCTAAACATATTTTTTTAAAAAATAAAAAATATATCTAAAAACTAGAAGTTATAATTTGGTAATGTTTATAATTTAGTTATGAACCTACAGAACTTTAGACCTAGAACATAAAACAAATTGGGCTGTGCTTCAGAATCCCTTGAGGATCCTTTCAAATATATAGATTCCCAATCCCCACCACATGCATTCTGAACAGAATTTTCACATAAGCATATTTTTAGAAACTCTTTTTCATTGTTTAGAAACTGTTTAATTAATTCTGATGGTGTATACCAGTATCTATATGTCTTCTTTCTAGAGTTGAAGAAATTGAGGCCATAGAAACAAAACTAGTATAGATCACATTTGATAAGGGAGCGCTGATGGCATAGTGCCTAAAGCACTTGACTGCTAACCAGAAGGTTGGCAGTTCAAATCCACCAGTCACTCCTTGGAAGGCAGGTTGGGCAATCTACTTCCATAGTGATGCCACCTCAGAAACCCAAGGAGGGGTCACTATGAGTCGGAAACAACTCAACGACACAAAACAACAACATATTTGATAAAACAAGGTCTATTTCTGTTCATATATAACTTATTTCATTTTAATCAGTAGAAAATCCAAGCAGTTGTAGAAAATCATTTCAAAGATATACTTATTGATATAGTAAATAATGTAACTACTCTTATTATATGGCAAAATCAGTTTAAAAATGTCTGGTATCATTTAGTAAATTGTTTTTATGTCATCAATATTTAGTGTTGGTAGATAAAAAAAATTGCATTTTTTAAAAATTCTGAAGTGAAATGCTTAACTTACAAGAGAAGATTTTAGAAACTTACAGATGATGTCCTATCTACTTCACAACGGCTGCTCAGGATAAAACAGGCCTCAGCATCATCCATCCTGAATGCAGACAGAAAAAATCACATAATCACACACTAGGGTCCCACATATTTTCTGAAAACTAGAATTTTAATGCTTAATCTATATGTTGCATATGAAGTACCCATAAACTATGTGTCTCCTGACGCTTAAATCAAAGTTGAAGATCATAACTGTATCTGACAATGAAACTTGCTCTGTGGAAAAAAAAAAAAAAAAACTAACCATTATGTGATTTACTATAAGCTGAATAACTTATGATGGAAGTCAAAAAAGAAAAGGATGCCAAATTGTATTCTCTCGTTTATTTTTATATGTTCACAAATATGATATGATTAAATTAAAGGAGTAGTATTGGCCTTCACTTTGTGATTAATTAAAGTTTAACCAGACTATCTCAAAGAAAGAAAGAGAAAACAAAACTGTTCAGTTCAGAAATCAAGATGTCCTGCATATGCCGACTCAACAGCACATAACAACAACAACAGCAACACAAAGGATTCAGCTTTCTGTCCCAAAACCCCTCCCACATATGTATATTTTATATTTCTTAACTTTCAAGATAGAGAAAACAGTTAGTGATAACCTTTCAGGGCTTGGTAATTTTCTCAAAACATAAGAATGTTTTATTTTCAAAGTGAGTAATGATTTACCTTTCCAGTTCAGAGTTATAAAGTAAACCTTTCAAAAAAAAAAATATATATATGTATGTATATATATATATATATATGTATATATATATATACACAT
>NW_006921662.1:298374-311006 GCF_000298275.1 Orycteropus afer afer
TATGAAATTAGGGTTATAAATGAACATGAAAATAGATACTCTGTCACTGTAACATCTTCCTTACCCATCTTTTTAGATATTACCAGTCAGCTACCTCGTTCTCTTATTTTTACTTTATTAATTGTTACTATGTGGGCATATTTCTTGTATATGTGATTAATTGTGCTAAGTAATCATTTTCATATATTAATAATAAGTTACTCATATTAACACAAAGTAGTATCTAGTTTAGATGCTACTAGCTTAGGTTGACCTGTTAGGTAGAAACAAAGCCTCCATTTATCACACAAACTCATACAGAACATAAAATAGCCTCTATTTTTTTCATGTGAAGAACTTTTATACAATAAATTAAGCACATTGATGATTAGCACAGAAGAGTACAGTAAACCATCTTCTGTTGATATCTAGGTGACTATTTCTTTAGTGCTCCCAAAGAATAAATAGAGATAGTAAAGGAACCCAGGCTGGCGGTTCAAACCCACCAGCCACTCCTCGGAAGGAAGGTTGGGCAATCCTACTTCCGTAGTGATACTGCCTCGGAAACCCAAGGAGGGGTCGCTATGAGTCGGGGCCGACTCGACAGCACATAACAACAACAACAACAACAAAGGAACCCAACCTAAAAGCATAGTTTATCGGAAGAACTAGAGAATCTGACTTACTGCACACTGTCGTATGTACAGTGACAACATACTTCAAGTATTTAATCTACCAAAAAGACTACTGTAGTATCAGAGAAGCTTAATTATCTAATTATATGTCATTCACTATATTCTGACAATTTATAGTGACTTTCTGTTTAAGTTTTAAACCAGTGAAAGAATCTCAGTTATATTAACCTATTCAGCTTATATCAAAAGCAATGTCAGAGTTCCTGTTAGTAGCTTTCTAGTCATTACTTGCAAGATGATGACAGTGCAAAAAGGAGGTTGGGAGTCTGTTCCACAAAGCGTTTTATTTTTCTCCCTTTCTTTTCATGGCCCCTTTCCCACACCACGCATACAGAACATATACAAATCACAAACACAAACATGCTCTCCACAGGAAAAATTAAAATAACAACGTTTATGTCAGAAAACTCAGTCAAGAGATTTTTAAATCTAAAAGAACCTGTAGGAAAATTCAAGAATAATCATGAAGATCTATTTAAAACTTTAAAAGCAGCAGAAAATAATGACTAAAGCTACCTTTGCTAAGGATGTCTTTTGGCTTCTGAAATGACAGATGTTGTTTTGCAGACACCCTGATTCTCTGATGTCCAGAGTCTGCCCAACCATACTCTCACTCTGCTCATATGGTACAGCCCCTCATGACCTGTGATAAATCTTTAAGACTATGTCACCTTAAGTTGGCTGGCTGGCACATGCACAACAAAAAGAGGAAAATTAACTAAGATCTGTCACCTTTCCGATTCCTCTACTCCCCAGGGACTCTTTTGTCTCTGACTCCTTGTAACACAAGTGCTTTCTGCCCAAAACACATAAACTCTTTAAAATTTAAACACTCACCCACACTGTGTTGGTACCCCATGCAATGTTTAGCCCAAAATTTTATCTGTGAAATAAGAACAGTATTCAGGGATCTGGAGACTACCCTGAAAGTTAGTCTGGAGAAGACAGCTTATATATGTGACAGCTTGAGATAATTATAACTTGCCACACCTTTCCTTGGGTGGTGTGGACATGGTCTGTTGAACATTCCTACACTAACTCTAGGATGGAAAAGAGGTGCAAACATACTGATTTTATATTTTCAGCCTTTCATTTTGACTAGCAGTACAACTAAAATCAGGGGTCTTGGTGGCACAAATGGTTAAGTGCTTAGATGCTAACTGAAAGGTTGGGGGTTTGAACTCACCCAGCGTCTCCACAGAAGAAAGACCTGGTGATCTGTTCCTATAAAAATTACCTCCTAAAAAACTTTTTGGGGAAGTTGTACTCTGTCACATGAGGTTGTTCTGAGTTGGAATCCACTTGATGGAACCCAACAACAACGACATAACTAAATTCCATATGCACAACACTTCAACATATTTTGAAACATTGAAAATTGTTAAAATATGGAGAAAGAAAAACATTAAAGCACTCAAAACTTTTCTGCAAGACAGTATATAGACAAGAGGTACCTACTTTGCTCTCAACAGATCCTGATCTTTCAAAGCTGAACCTTGAAGGTAGATAACTCTTTGAGACCACATTGGGATTTGCAGCACCCTTCGAACTTGCACATCCATCTCAGTAGGACACAAAATCACCACATAATAATCCTATCCAAAACAAAATGTGCCATGAGATAGAAACAGTAATTTTTTTTTTTTTCTTTTAATACTACAAGGTAAAGGAGCTCTGGTAGTGTAGTGCCTAAGGCACTTGACTGCTAACCAGAAAGCTCAGGGTTCAAACCCACCAGCCACTCCTCGGAAGGAAGGTTGGGCAATCTACTTCCGTAGTGATACTCCCTCAGAAACCCAAGGAGGGGTCGCTGTGAGTCGGGGGCGACTCGATGGCACATAACAACAACAACAAGGTAAATAAAATATCTAAGAAAATTTTGAAATGTGATAAAATTGAAATAAATTTGTGCTAATACATAAAAGTTCACATATAAAATCTAGACATATGTTAAACAGCATTACTCTATAATAAAATATCTGATATTTTATTTAAAGAAAATTCACAAATCAACAACTTTAGCTGGATTACCATAAAGAGAAGGTAATCTACAGTATTATTATGCATACATGAAATTCTTAGTTATAACTATAGCCTGATTCTAAAATATACATGAAATATCAGGCAAAAGTGCTTAAATATTATTTTTAGAATCAAAATTTCGATGACATAATTGGGTAATATTACTGTGAACTGATAGTTTGGAATTTCTAGTGAATATCTATATTAGTAAGGATTTATAAAAATATTGTGAATATTGACAATGGATATTAAATACAAAAATTTGAGAACAAAATACCCTAAAATACATGGTCTTCTGAGGAAAAAAGTGAAGGTGATCAGTGACAAAATTGTTCAAAACAACTTCTCTACAGGAATTAAAATTGTCTGGCAAACATTTACCATGTTATCATTCTAATATATATGTTTGTGAGAGGTTTTAAAGTGGAAGGTTGGGCAATCCTACTTCCGTAGTGATACTGCCTCGGAAACCCAAGGAGGGGTCGCTATGAGTCGGGGCCGACTCGACGGCAAATAACAACAACAACAACATATTGATACTAGACAAAGGAAATTTCTTTGATCTTTTCTGTGATCAAATTTTCTCTCAAACAGATTTTCTTTTTGTCTAATGTACAAACTGGAAATTTCTCACTATGAATATGCAAAAAAAATAAAATAAAATAATAGCCCACAATAAAAAAGCACATGGATTTGCTCAGAGAAAATGAACACATTTAAATGACAACAAAATAATACACTATGTAACGTAAACCTCAAGAATTATTCTCAAGATATAAATATTATTTTAAAAGGTGTCAGAAATATTCATGAAGCAATCTTTTTACTTTTACTAAGAGAGAGATTATTAAATGCACTTAGCATTATCTTGATTTCTGGGGATTTTCCAACATCTTGACACAAATTCACTGAAGAAATGCAAGACGTTCAAATAGCTTTTTGATGTTTGCACCAGACTAAGAGTATTAAGCAAGAAAGGAGTTTGTCTAAATTTACATTGGCCCAACACCTTGGCAAGTGGAGGAATCATCTGAGGATTTTATTTGCATAGGCAGATGAAGAAATTTTTCTAAATTCATGTTCTCAAGTCAGCTAGCTATTGTCCAAATTTTGGTCATTTATTGCCACTATAAATAGACCTAGTTAGAGTCCAGGAAACCAAAAAAAAAAAAGGGAACTTCCAATTTTCCATTAGTAATACTTGATATTAAGTAGATGATTTTGAAATGGCTATTTCACTGTTTTATTATGCATGTATTTTATGTTAAAGTTCACTGTTTCAAAAAAATACAATTTTACCCCCCAAAACAGCAATCAGCAATCCTGTTTATTCAAAGATAGCCCTTCCTTTGTAGCACTATCTTAATTCCATCTGTCTTCACAGCACAGATACATTTAGAAAGTTAAAATTCTAAGTATTCCTCCAGCATTTTTCTATGTTCTTGGTTATATCTGTAGATCTGCATTTACTCCTTCTAAATGTGTTTGTATAAATACCAATCCTCCAGAAGACAGGCAGCACCATCACTTAATTGAGTTTGACAATATGTCACTAAGTATAATCCAGTATAGCGCATAATATAATTAAAATATACCTGTAGTCTTGGATGAGCATAGAATTCATTTAAAAAATCCATAAGCAAATCAATCTTCAGTGAGCTGACACACAAAACAACATGTTTTTCAGTTTGAGCTCTGTGTCGACTATAGTTCCCACCAGACTTTTGTCTCTCCATCCACAAATATGCCAGTTGTTCAAACTGTAATATATTTTTTCACATATGAATGAAAAACACCAGACATGAAAAAAAAATAATAAATCAGTGTAAAAGATCTATTGTTTATTAAATATATTCAATTTCTTAGATGGAATTCAATGAGATCAGAATCCTCAGTGTTCCTTCAACAACAGACCTTTAATATGATTGCTAAAGAGCCTGCAAATGCCTCCTAGGGGCTTAAGGTCTCTAAGGAAACATATTAACACGATTTCCCCATTATATTAAAACAGATCACTAAGAGGTTTGTGCCTCTGTTTTCTCTCCAGTAGAGTGTGTAGCCATGTAATGTCATCTGTTGAATGAAAAAGTAAAGCCTTATGTGTATTTTTTCCCAATTCTTGTGTTAATTTCAGTCCACGTTAATCAAATGGGAGATACATTTACCTTAACACATAATCTAGCTATAAGAAGCTGGTATCAAAGGGAAGTTGAGTTTGCAAGGAAGGGATGTTAAGAGGAAATAAATATATGAATGGTGATGAATGGGAAGGTAATTTCTTTACCTATGTAAGATATATTTAGATACATTGGGGTCAAAGGTTATGTAATGGAACAGGAAGGTTTGATTTGCATTTGCTGTATCCAGAGCCTTTGACCATGAGCAGGGCACACTATAAGAAACGATTGGAAATTGCATCTATAAATTTTCCATCCCATTTTACATCTCTTTTGCAATCTTTGCAACCTCCCTATACATTCCTCAAAATAATATATAATATTTATATATCATCTTCATTTTTTGTTTGACCAATATATGCAATGACTATTTTCTCATCATTATTTGTGGCTTTTATTTTTATTTTATTTTATTCAGAATGAAGAAAAATCATTTCTTCTCAAGTTGGTTTCCTTGATTTATTATTCTGTTAAAAGCTATATTATTCTATAATTATTATAATTCTATAATTAATATTCTATAATTAGACATCAATAGTTAAACAGCATAACTAAATACCATATAGTTAATACCATTTTAAAGAACTGAAAATTGATGTGAACTATCAGTGGTAACCAGGGGGAAAACAACCCTCAATGATTCTTATATAATACACAAAGTTATTTCTGAGATAATTTTAAATAATTGAAAACATGTAATAATAACATGTATTAATATATTACTGTAAGATAAATAAACCAGCTTGTACTTCTTCAGAAATGTGAAAGGTTTTATTTCATACATTTTGCACATCTTTATAAAATTTAACATGGCTATGTTTACCTGTATGGGTAGAACCACAAGAGCAACACAGATCATAGCAACGACAAAGAGCTTGGAGGACCATGTTTCAGGAGTAACATCCCCAAATCCCACAGTAGAAAATGTCACGATGCAGAAATAAAGGGAATCAAAGAGATTCAACTTCTTTCCTATTCGTTCAAGATGCTGGATTCCACAAATGCTAGAGAAACAAATATGCAATATAATTAAAGCTTTCATACTAGACACATTCTTTTTTTATCATTATTCTTTCAAAAATCAAAACATAGTTTATAAAGCCATTCAAAGTTTGGCTCTTTATATTTTACAGTGTATTTTTTCCTCAGCTAATTGTCTGGAGCTCTGGTAGCATAGTGCCTAAGGCACTTGACTGCTAACAGTAGGCTGGTGGTTCAAACCCACCAACCAGTTCTCAGAAGGAAGGGTTGGGCAATCTACTTCCTTAGTGATACTGCCTCCACAACCCAAGGAGGACTTGCTATGAGTCGGGTCTGACTTGACGGCACATAACAACAATTGTAATTGTCATCTTATTTTTATTCCTATATTAACGACATACAATCATATTTTGATTAATAGTTAGCCAATGATGGTTTACAAAATATCACAAAGTATATTTTAAGAACATGTAAAATTAATACATGGAATATTACCAGTGACTAACATACACTTTGAATACACTTGCAACAAACATAAAGGCCAGAAATTCCTAAATCTCTTCCCTGTAAAAATATGATGGTTTGTTTTTATTTAGGAAGCAGAGAGAAATTTTACTATTGGGAATTTGTATATAAGTATGAAAGATATGAGAAGTTAACAATTGTCAAGCAATGCTCATAGAGAAACTTTATAAAGACCAATCTATACAAAGCTGCTAATACTATGAAAATAGGGAGACAATATAAAATCTGTTACAATTGTTAAAATGGCACTAAAAATAGCAAAGCTATTAAACTTTCAAGAAGTGATATGGCCGAAGATAAATACATCATGTGATGTTTCAGAGATATACATAAATTACAACATGAAATTCATGCATAATGGAATACTGCTCAGCAATAAAAAAATGAACCAAGTACTGATGCATGCTACATAAAACTACTGAGCGAAAGAAGCCTAACGCAAACACCCACACAATGAAGACTTCTGTTTATATGAAATATCCAGAAAAGAGATAGAAAGTACATTAGTGTCTGCCTAGGGCTGAAGGTGGGAATGAGGTGATGGAAGTATTCTGAAATTGGATTGTGTTGATGGTTGCATAAATCTGTAAATACATTAAATATAATTAAATTCTATACTTAAGTAAGGTCTATGGTATTTAAATTATACTTCTATTAAGCAGTTGAAAAAAATCAGTGTATACATTTGGACACACTCTGACTTCTGTACATCAGCAGATTTAGCTCAGTTACCACCATGAGGAAGTAATATTCTCTGTTCAATTGCAGAGATCTCTTTTTTCATCCTTTAAAATAATCGCCCCTGACTATCTGTCCAAATTACGTATCATACCTATTCATTTGTCTTTTAAAATAAGGCACAATATAAGTTGATAAACACCAGCTTAATTATAGAAATTGGTAGATAAGGAAGTAGATGGACTGAGGGAAAGAGGAAAGAGAGTAGAGTAAGTGCGGTCATCATTTTTATTTCTGGGGCAAAAGCTTTTTTTTTTTTTTAATGTTGTTTTAACTTCCAGGCCACCAGAATGGTCTTGGCTAATATTATGCTTTTCTATGCTTAGGAATTTCAGGTGATCTGCCAGGTCGTAAACACAACAAAACCAGTAAGTGAATTCATACCAGATTATTGGTTCAGCTGCCTCTATGAAAGACTGCCAAGCTAATTATGAGGTTATTCAGATGGAGCCACGATACAACCAAAGAGAAAGGGTTTTTGATAGTGATAGACATTTCCGTGGTGTATGATTTGTTTCTTTTTTATTATTAGTATTATTGAAATTAATAAATATTTAAGAAAGTGAACAGTTTATGAATAATTTTTTACTTCACTAAAAATGGAGAAGAAAGGAAGATAATTAGGTTACAGTGTTTAAGGATTTAAAGTGATTCAAAGGTTTATTACATATTACATGTCTATAAACTAAAAATCAAATTTTTTTATTAAAAAAATGTACATTTTATCTATGATCAGAGTTTGGCTTTTAGTTTACAGACATGCAAGACATAAGAAAGCCTCAAACTATACAGCCATGAATTTCAAATCACCAAATTCCGAAAAAACATACTCACTGCCATCGAGTCAATTCTGACTTGGACACTCTCTGGATTTCCGAGGTGGTGAATCATTACAGAAGTAACTGAAGGAAGACTAGGCAATTCACTTCTGTAATGTTTCTAGAAGGGTATTTATATGTTCTGTAAGAATTCCCAGGTATACAGTAGAGCTGACAAGGGACAAGGTTGTAGTCACTTCTTGGTCACAGCCAGCTACCCAGAGAGAGCAAGTAGTTAGACCTGTGGGCTTGGGACCACAGTTGCAGGGGACATTAAGCTCAAGCTCAATTGGCATAACATACTACACAAAACATTGTTCCACATCCTACTTTGGCTAGTAGCGACTGGGATCTTAAAAATTTGCAAGTGGCATGTAGATGCAATAGTAGGTCTCTCTTTGTCCAGAGCAAAGAAAAATTAAGAAAACCAAAGACACATGGAAACAATTAGTCCAAGTGACTGGTACACCATACAATTCTCAGCCTATATGACTACGAGATGAGAAAACTAGATGGTACCCGGCTACCCCTGTCAACCATTCACAGGGGGATCTATGTAGGAAATCCTGAATAGAGTGGGAGAACAATGTGGAAGAAAACTCAAAATCACTTAAAAGAAAAAACAAAAGGAAAAGGACCAGGTTTGCTGGTCTGATACAGCCTGATGGAAACACTGAGATGACCGCTAGCTGCCCTTCAGGTCTGGAATTGAACACACTCCTATGGCTTCCAGCCAAACAAAAACAGGCACATGAGCTGATTATTTACATTAGGTAGATACACTCTTTGCAGAGATCAATCATGGGAGAACAGAAGGGTTGTATATGCACAGGGAGACAGCTCAAGGGGCAGGAGTGTATGGGAGGTAAAGACTCAGGGAAGAGGTAACTATGGGAAGGAAGTGAGAGGGGAGCTGTTGCGTTCAATGTCATTGCAGTCAATGTCATGAGACAAAGTGTATGTGAGCTGCTGTATGGAAAGCAAATTTGATCTGTAAACTTTCACCAAAATCCCAATAAGCATTAAAAAAATAATAATAAAGAGCTATCATACCATATAAATTTTAAATAAATTTCACTGAAAAAAAAAAACCTAAGTCAAAAGTTTTTTAATTTCCATGATACAGCTTCATTTAAATTCATACCTATAATTATTTTTAAAAACAGTTTAATTGAATTTGGAAAATTCATGCAAGTCTTTCACATATTTATTAATATGATACTTAAGCTTAAAAGTATACCTTAACATTTGCTACCTTAATATATAAAATGAAGACTTGCACATCAGCTGCTTGATATTATAGCACAAAAACAAAAATATCAACTTAAAAAAATGGTTTAAGTAGAATACACTGAATTACTTTTAGAATTATTCTCTGATTTTAAATATACTCACCAGCTGGTTTCTCTTAGGGTCTCATTAAATGAACCATTCCTTATGCTTACAGATAACTATGGAATTACGTTTAAGAAATGTTCAGGTGAATATATTATCTTCTAATGCAATAAATACTTTTGTAATAAAGGAATACATTTAGTACCATCCCCCAGCAGAAAATAAGGTAGAGAATACTTAAATAGCTTATAAACAGAGTAATCCTTTAAAAATTATTAGTCAGATCTTATTCCTTCCCTATTCAAAATGCTTAATCATCTTTAACATGAATAAAATCCAGAAACTTCTTTTTTTCTCTGATCTTATTTTTTAAGACTATCTTCTAATCCACTGTCCTCCAGCCACATAGATCTTTGTGTTATTCCTTAACCATGTGAAGGATACACTCAACTCAAAGCCTTTGCACTTGTGATTATTCTCTCTACTTGTCAAACTCTTCCACCAAGTATCCACAGCTCTTGCATATGTGTCACATCATCAGAAAGGCTTCTTCCAACTCCGTAATCAAAAGTACAACCATTTGTCACTCTATCTCTTTGCATTGTTTAACTTTTATTCATGACATTTACCTTTAGCTTTCATTATATACAGCTTTCCATCTCCTTTTCTAGAATAGAAACTGCGTATTTAACATGCCTTAGTTCATTCCATTCCTGTATGTCTATGTCTAGAATAGCATTTGGCACATACTGTTGTTGCTGTTATGTGCCGTTGAGTCAGACCCGACTCATAGCGACCCCTCCTTGGGTTTCTGAGGCAGTATCACTATGGAAGTAGATTGCCCCATCTTCCTTCTGAGGAGTGGCTGGTGGGTTTGATCCGCCAGCCTTCTGGATAGCAGTCAAGTGCCTTAGGCACTATGTTACCAGAGTTCCCTTGCTAAGCACTCAATAAACACTTGTTAAATGAGTAAATGGAAGTATAATCTGGAAAGGATTTTTCAGAGATTTTCGTAAGATTTAATAAGGAGCTCTGGTGGCATGGTGGATAAGGCGTTTGGCTGCTAACCAGAAGGTCAGCAGTTCCAACCCACCAGCTGCTCCATGGGAGGAAGATGAGACATTCTACTTCACAAAAATATATAGCCTTGGAAACCCAATGGGGTCGCTATGAGTCAGAATCGACTTGATTGATGGCAGTAGGTTTGAGTCTTAGATAAGACTGAATAATAGTGATTAATATATTTGTATAGATATATACATAGATTACAATATTTGTACATGGAATACTTGGGAAATCGTCAAAAAATGAAAGTTTTTTGTCTAGAATAAAGTATAATACATCAGAAGACCACTTTATATAGTGTAATCAATATGCAATAAATAGAACATGTGGAATAGAAATCCATTTTATTTTGTTTTGTTTCATGGCATGGGTAAAAAAAATAATTCAGGTATGGCATCAGTTATGAAGATTTAAAGAACAAAAAACAAGCTTAGTGATAAGTGCATAAAAGATAGGAACTCAGTCAAGATATAGTCGCTAGTCTTTTATTGGAATAGTGCCATGGCTTCCATGTTGTTAGGTGCCATCGAGTTGGCTCCAATTCATAGCTACCCTATATACAACAGAATGAAACACTGCCCAGTATGGCTTTCATTGAATCAAGGAATTCATTGCCAAAACCTACAGTTTGCAAATTTCCATTTTTGTATTAATGGATACAAACTTGCACAAAGTAACATTTCTCTATCACTTCCATTGAGTGTCTCTGAACATTTAGAAATGATCCAAAACCACCACCATTTTGCCATTATCTACATGTTCTAGTGGCATAGTTACTATTAGCTCCAGGAAAATGAATTTCAATGTTTTTTCATTCTTCCTACAACACCTCTCCACAAAGTTGTACACTAAGGAGAAGAAATAAGCTGTTAAATAAAACTCCAAATTTCACCAGAATAATTGTGGCATTGCATAAGGTATACATGATGAAAGGAAACTGAATAATTCAAATGACTCTGTATTTGAGGCCATGATGATATGATGGTGTCTATCAATAGTGATAGAAGACGTCCCTATTAGCTCTCTTCAAATCTATTCCCACAATCTCAAACACACTGCCATTGAGTCAGATTCAACTCATAGCAACCCCTCCTTGGGTTTCCAAGGCAGTATCACTACGGAAATAGATTTCCCATGCTTCCTTCCGAGGAGTGGTGGGTAGGTTTGAACTGCCAGCCTTCTGGTTAGCAGTTAAATGCCTTAGGCACTACGTCACCAGAGCTCCCACAATCTCAAAAGGCTCATTCAAATCATGCTTATATCCCTATCATTGCACCAAACTTTTTGGTCACTTTATCAAATTCCTGCATTAAATGTAATGGTCAATTCGTAGTCCTCCTTTTTAGAAGCAGTTAACACTTTTGTTTATTCTTTCATCCCTGAAATACTTTCTTCACCTTACCTCCAGGACACCATATTCTTTTAGATTTCCTTCATTTCACTGGTTACTTTTCTTGTGTCCTTTGCAACATCTCCTTTTTCTTACCAACCTCTTAATTTTAGATTGACCCATAGTTCTATTGTTGGTTTCAATCTACATTCACTCTCCTGGTGTTCTTATTGCAACTCCTAGCTTTAAATTCTGTCTTTCTGCTAACATCTCCCAAATGTATTTCTCCTCTCCAGATCTTTTTGAAGACAAGATTCTAAATTCATTTCTTTCTTAATTTCTTCACGAATGTCTAATACACATCTTAAAATTAACATGTGTAAAACTAAATCCTAAATTTCTGCTCTCAACCTATTATATTCTTCAACATCAGATAACTGCAAATCCAATTTTCCAGGTGCTTAAGCTAAAATCCTTGGAGACATCTTTGACATCTCCATTTTTCTCACAACCCACATCTATTCTCTCAGAAAACTGCACTGTTTCTAGCTTCAAAATTTAACAAGAATCCACAGTCACAAGTCACCCATTTCAACGGCTTCAATTATGATCTATTGCACCATCATTTCATGTCTGTACTTGCAACAGACATCCCCACCTTTCTTCAATAGTCAGAGATGTCCTACAAGCTTATGGGTCATATCATGGCATTCCTCTACTCAAAACTCTGAGATAAATCCCTATTGCACTTTTAGTATAAGTTATTATTCTTTCAGTTGCCTATAAGTTATTACTCAATCTGACCTTTATTTATTTATTTATTTATTTATTTCTGTGACTTAGCTACATTGGCATTCTTGGCTGTCAGACAAACATGCCAGGCATAGCCCTAACTCAGGACCTTGATATGGACTCCTCTCTGGCTGGAACTAGATAGGCATATGGTTAACTTCTTTTTTTTTTTTTT
>NW_006921662.1:323483-327479 GCF_000298275.1 Orycteropus afer afer
TCTTCTGTGTCTGTGTTAATTGGTTTCCCTTTTCTTTGTTGAAGAGGGTCTGTGCAATCCTTCTGCCTAGTTCGCCATCTTGCCCCGCCTCCGTTTCAATTATTTTTACTGTTAGTTGCCTTCCAGTGGGCTCCAACTCATGGCAGCTTTATATATCATAGAAAGAAATGTTGTCTGGTCCTGTGCCATGTCCATAATCTTTGATATGTCTGAGCCTTTGTTGCAGCTACTGTGTCAGTTCTTCTAATGGAAGATTTCCTTCTTTTTCGTTTGACACTGTACTTTACCAAACATGATGTCCTTTTCTAGAGAATGTTTTTTTCCTGATGATGCGTCCAAGGTAAGCAATTTGAAGTACCACAACCACTTCTATGGAGTTATGTGGTTGTATATCATCTATGACTGATTTGCCCATTCTTCTGAGAGATCATGGTATATTCAATATTCTTCAACAAGATCACAATTCAAATGCATCGATTCTTCTCCTGCCTTCCTTTTTTGTTGTCCATTTTTGTAGGCATATGAGGCAGATAGACAAGACTATTGTCTACATAAGGTACACTTTAGTCATCAAATGACATCTTTGATTTTTAGAACTTTAAATCTTATATGATATGATAAATGGAAAATTCAAAATGCACTGTACTAATTTATTGAAACTAATTCTGCTTCTATAAAATACAAATAAATATATATTTAGGATTTTGTCTTTTATAAAAATGGAGAATAAGGGTTGTATTTATTTGCTCTTTAAATCTTGAACATTCTATGTCACTAAAATATTAACTAATTATTTGAACAACTGAACTAAATTTATTATAATAACTATTTACTAATCAAATATTTTACCTGTAATGCCATTCATGTCATTCTTAATAAATACTGTGTACTCTAATACCAATGCCATTCAACAAGGTTACTTACATACTATTGTGTTCAAACAGCCCCACAGCTTGTTTCAAAGAAGAAACAAACCTCTATTAAATGGAGACATTTTAATACAATAACTATACAATCTGGACTCTGCTATTTTCACATCAATTTCTGCAACTATTTCTTTTTTTGGTTTCTTGTTTATGCAATCAATCATTTCTGAATAGTTCAAATAACTTAGAAGTAATTTTGCAGAAATTTGCCTAGTTAATCAATTTCTAAAAGTACAGTATTCAGACTATTTAAGAAAACAACTCCTTTAAACTTCCTCATGGAAATACAAAAATTAGAGCTAAAAATGTTTTGAAAGTTACTTGTACTAAGTTTCTATTTTACAAACAATAATAATAACACATGGAGAAGTTTAATAAAAAGTGAAAGGTCAGACTGTTTTGATTCATATTACATGGCCACAGGATCCCTTTCTGATACAACTTAAGGAATGTCTATATGACACATGTGGAGAATATTAAGTGTATTTACACACATTTTGTACACTATTTTGGTTACAGTCCATACCACTGGAAATGGTTTGAAGATAAATATAAAAACTGACTTCACTGATCCATGTAAGCTATTCAAACAAAACATATTTTTAAATTATTCATATAACTCTCTCCAAACAATTCAGCTGCTTTAGGATGGGAAGGAAGAAAGTATTTCTTCAAGGTAGGTGAATATACAACAGTTTGTTTTTCTTGTTCTTGTTGCTGCTGCTCTTATTTTATTAGATAATTCTTAAAGCCAAGACAGTTTCAGGATTCATACTTTTAGTTTGCAGTATATACATACATTAATATTTCACTTATAATTTTGGCCAAAAACTGTTAGTGCCAAAACATGCTACAGAGGGAATTGAAGCTATTCAAAGATTGTAATTCTTTTTTTTTTTTTAAATACAGATTATTATCTTATTTCATTCACAGATATCTTTGGAATCATTATTGAATTGTAACTTCCTCCTCTCTCTGATCATAATTGATGGACTTCACTTAATTATTATTTTGACTTTGTACCCAGAAGTGATTTTCATGATGGGCACAGATATTCTGATAAACAAAACCCCAAAAAGGGATAAAATATAGCACATAATAATCACATACACCATTATGCCTGGTTGTAAAAGAGATATGTCTTTTCTGTCAGTTTAGGACCAAAATTAAACCACTGAAATTATATCTTGAATTTAAAACAGCAGAAGAATTCAATAACATGGCATAGAAAATGAAAAATGGTAGCTGGTTGATACAAGCAAATTGGTTATCACTAAAGTTTGTAGTAATCAAATTTATAATGGTTTGTGGCTCTGCAGCAAATTTTTTAAACTCTACTTAAAATGCTTGGATTCAGTGGATATTTAACTGTAACAAATTTTTTGTCTATTATCTTATATCCTCTACCTAACATTTTATATTAAATAACTCACTGCAATTTAAATCTAAAAAACAAACGAAAACCACACCATGTTCTGCTAATCTTTTGCTCTGATTTGGTTTGTTTAACTTTTCATTGAGGTTTGAGTGAAAGTTTACAGAGAAAATTTTTCCATTCAACAATGTTTTCTATTCAACAATGCATACACATAGTTTTGTGAGGTTGATTGCAATTCTCACAATGTAACAGCACTCTTCCCACTACCTCCGTATGTTTACCCGATATTTACCTTTTTACATTCATTTTTCTTTCCTATCTCTTCCTGTCTTTTGAGCTTTACCCCGGGGCAAATGCTGTTTTTTGATCTGATATGGTCAACAGTCCTACAGAATGCTTACTTCCCTGGTGTTTTAGGGTTCATCTTATAGTCCTATCATTTGGCTCAAAGTTGAGCCAAGAGGGTGGTGAGCTCAGTATCAAGCCTAAAGAGCGTCTAAGAGCCATAGTTACAGGGTTTCCACCAGTCTCTGATCTTTTTCATTATCTTCAGTTTTGTTCTACATTTTTCTTCCACTCAATCCAGGACCTCTTATTCTGATCCTTTTCAGAGTGGGCAGCAATGGTAGCTAGGCACAATCTAACTTTTCTGGTTTCAGAGTTCTGAAGGCTGGAGTTCAGGTGGATCTTAGGCTTTTGGACCAATTATTTACTTCCTCCTTTGACTTTCTTCACTCTTCTTTGCTCTGAACAGGGAGAAACCAATAGTTCCACCTTAGATGTCCACTCACAAGCTTTGAAGACTCCAGTCACTACTCATCAAAGATTAAAGTAGGATATAGAACATAATCTGTGTGGACTATTTTTTTAGCAGTTGACCTTGCTGCCCCATAGTCTATGGTCCTAAACCCCTAGGCTCAGTGACTTATTCTTTCAAGATGTTTGGTTATGGCTAAAAAGTTTCTTAACTCTGTCCCCTGTATGCTCTACTATATTCACAGATATATTTGCAGCACATGTAAATACATATGTAGAAATATCTTTTTTCAAACCTAAATGTATTTGCGGCTATATTTCCTTTATTTTCACACTTCTGTTAAGCCTGTGTCTCTATCTATGTGTCCATACATAATTATTTCTGTTATTGAAGGATTGAGTATGTAATAGTAGTTACCCTTGTTGCCTTTAACTCTTATGATGCCCCCAGTGTCTTCCTTCACCTTGATCATTTTGTGCTGACCTCCCCTTGCTGTATATTGCCATTTCTCTCCTTAGTCTACATTCTAGTCAGTGATTTACACTCTATCTCCTCCCACTCCAGGTAAACTTCAAAGAATGTTGCTTTCTTTGTGTAAACCTTGTCTTGACTTTTCACAGTAGTGGTCTCATGCGATATTTGTACTGTTTCAATCAACTGATTTGGCCTGTATGACATCCTATAGGTTCATCCAAGATCTGAGGTGTTTCATGGATCCATCATTATTCTTTAACTTTGCAAAAGATCCCATTGTGTGTATGTACCATATTTTGTTTATTCATTCATCTTTTGAGGAGCACTTAGGTTGCTTCCAACTTTTAGCTGTTGTGAATAATGCTGTGATGAGCATGTTGTTGTTGTTGTTGTTGTTATGTGCCATTGAGTCAGACCCAACTCACAGCAACCCCTCCTTGGGTTTCTGAGGCAGTATCACT
>NW_006921662.1:327704-343515 GCF_000298275.1 Orycteropus afer afer
ATATTATTTCTGTTTCCATCTTTTTAAGGAAATGCCATACAGTTTTCCACAGTAGTTGCACAATTTTACACTCCACCTCCCAACAGTGTATAAGGGTTACAATCTCACAACACCCTCTCTAACATTTGTTCTTTTCTGTGTTTGGAACTATGCTATTAGTACTGGAGTGAGAGAGTGTCTCATTGCTGTTTTGACTTGAATATGTCTAATGGCTTAATGACTGGAACCATTTCTTCATGTGTTTGTGAGCCACATGAACGTCTTCTTTCGTGAACTATCTATGCCCTCCTCTTACTGTATAATTGGATAGTTTGTTTTCAGGGTGTTGAGATTTGAGTGTTGTCTGATATGTCCTTAGAAAAAAGTTTTGCCCAATCTTTAGTAGCTTCTCTTTTTACTCACTTGGTGAAGTATTTTGACACAGATAAATGTTTAATTTTCAGTAGGTCTCATACATCTACTTTGTCTTCTGCTGTTTGTGTGTTTTCTTTTCTTTTTTTTAATAGCATTTGAGTGAAAGTTTACAGAGCAAATTCACTTTCTATACAGCAGGTCACATACACATTGTCTCATGACATTGACAACAATTTCCCACAATTCAACAACTCCCCTCCCATTTCCTCCCCATAGTTACCTCTTCCCTGTGTGCTTCCCTCTATGCACTCCTTCCCCCTGAACTATTTCCTTGTGCATACACAGCCCTTCTAATCTCACATGATTTTTCTCTCCAAGGAGTGAATCTACTTACTGTAAATGTTCACCTCATATGCCTATCTTTTGTTTGGCTTTAAACCACAGTTATGGATTCAATTCCAGACGTGAAGGGCAGGTAGGGGCCATAATCTCAGGGGATCCACCAAGCTCTAGCAGACCAGCAACACTGCTCCTCCCTCACTTTTTTTATTTTTAACTTATATTGTGATTTGGGTGAAAGTTTACAGAACAAATTCATTTTCCATACAGCAGTTCACATACAATTTATCTCATGACATTGACTACAATTTCTCACAATGCAATAGCTCACTACCCACTTCCTCCTCATAGTTACCTCTTCCCTGTGTCCTTCCTTCCCATGTACTCCTGTCCCACCCCACCCCAGCTGTCTGCCTGTGTATACACAACCCTTCTATTCTCCCATGATTGATCTGTCCAAGGAGTGTATCTACCTAATGTAAATGTTCAGTTCATATACCTGTCTCTTGTTTGGCTAGAAGCCACAACAGTGGATTCAATTCCAAACCTGAAGGGCAGTAAGGGGCCATAGTCTCAGGGGTTCCACCAGGCTCTATCAGACCATCAAATCTGGTTTCTCTTTCAATTTTTTTTTCCACATTGTTCCAGGAACATGTTTTTAAGACAATTTTTGTCAACCAGAGTTTTCAATTGGTTCATTGGTTTGAATTTTAAAATGTAGATAATCTGGAAGTCCAGGAATTAGATAATGGTTCAATAATTTCTTTTTTTCTTCTTCTTCTTCTTTTTTTTTTTTTTTAATGTAATTAGGGTGAAAATTTACAGAGCAAATTCACTTTCCATACAGCAGTTCACATATACTTTGTCTCATGACATTGACTACAATTTATCACAATAAAACATCTCCTCTCCCACTTCCTCCTGATAGTTACCTCTTCCCTGTGTCTATCCCTCCATGTACTTCTGCTGCCTGAGCTGTTTCCCTGTGCATAAACAGCCCTTCTTTCTCCCATGGTTGTTCTCTAGGAGGAGTATATCTATCTCAGGTAAATGTTCAACTCATATGTCTGTCTTTTGTTTGACTGGAAGCCACAGGTATGTGTTTAGTTCCAGACCTGAAAGGCAGCTCAGGGCAATACTCTCAGTGGTTCTACCAGGATCTATCAGACCAGCAGACCTGGGCCTTTTTTTTTTTTCCCCAAATGATTTTGACTTTTGTTCCACATTGTTCTCACTCTCTATCCAGGATCTCCTGCATAGGTTCCCCGCCAAGTGGTTGACAGTGGTAGCCTGGCACCATCTAGTTCTTCTGGTCTCATAGTCGTATAGGCTGAGGATCGTGTATCAGTCACTAGGACTAATTTTTTCCATAATCTTTGGTTTTCTTCATTCTTCTTTGCTCTGAACAAGGAGAGACCCATTATTGCATCTAGATTGCTGCTTGCAAGCTTTTAAGATCCCAATCAAAATTCACAAAAGGATGAGGTGGAATAATGTTTTGTGTAGTATGTTACACCCATTTAGCTTGATGTCCCCTGTGACGATGTGCCAAGCTCACAGGTTGAACTACTCAGTGCCTCTGGGTAGCTGTCTCTGACCAAGAAGTGACTACAACCTTGTCTCTTGTCAGCTATACTATACACCTAGGAATTATTACAGATCATACAAATAAACATATAGGACCATTGTCTGACACGTCAATGGTCTTGGGTACACTCTCTGCTTCATAGACATACTTAATAGTTCAGCCTGTCCACCCATCTATCCACCCATATACCCATGTTTGCCTTCACTGACAGTGCAGTACTATATCTGCAAGAGGGTTAATCTTTGTTGCCTGTACTTCCCATGTACCTCTCTATGCCTTCCTCTTCCTCAATGCCACCATGTTGATCACTCACATTGGGAACACTGACCTTATCTTCACCCAAATCAATATTTATTTTTGCCAGTCTAAGAGTGTTCCTTACCCTACTCACCCACCCCTGGCAACCAACAAAGAAAATTTCCTTCCATACATAAATCTTTCCTTGAGTTTTACAATAATGGACTAATACAATATTTGTTCTTCTGTGATTGACAAAAAATCATGTGGAGAGAGACTGGAACTCAGCATAATGTCCTCCAAGTTCATCCACGTTATGCGGTGTTTTGCAGATTCTACATTATTCTTTAGCGTTGCATAGTATTCCATTGTGTGTATGTACCATAGTTTGGTTATCCATTCCTCAGTTGATGGACATCCAGGTTGTTTCCACCTTCTTTTGGCTATTGTAAATATTGCTGCGATGAACATGGGCCTGCATATGTCTGTTCTTGTCATGGCTCTCACTTCTTTAGGGTATATACCTAGTAATGGAATGGCTGGGTCAAATGGTATTCTAATCCAAGCTTTTTAAGGAATCACCATACTTCTTTCCACAGGGGTTGTACCATTTGACAGTCCCACAAGCATTGTATGAGAGTCCCAATCTCTCCACATCCTCACAAGCATTTGTTATTTTCTGTTGTGTTGAACTTTGCTACTAGTGCTTGGGCAAGATGATATCTCATTGTTGTTTTGATTTGCATCTCTCTAATGGCTAATGATTGTGAGCATGTCTTCATATGTTTGCTGGCTACCCAAATGTCCTAATTGGTGAAGTGTCTATTCATTGTCTTCTGTCCATTTTTTAATTGGATTGTCTGTCTTTTTGTTGTTGAGATGTTGGAGTTTTCTATAAATTCTAGAAATAAGTCCCTTGTCAGTTATGTCATTGCCAGATATTTTTTTCCCAATCTGTAGGTTCTCTTTTGACTCTTTTGCATATGTCTTTGGAAGCACATAAAAATTTAATTTTTAGAAGGTCCCATTCATCTAGCTTCTCTTCTGCTGTTTGTGTATTTTGGGTTAAGCTTCATAGTCTATTTATGCCATATATTAGGGCCTCTAAATTTGGTCCAATTTTTCCTTGAGTAACTCTATAGTTTTTAGGTTTCACATTTAAGTCTTTGACCCATCTGGGGTTAGTTTCTATGTATGGTATGAGGTACAGATCTTGTTTCATTTTTCTGCAAATGGATCTCCAGTTTTGCCAGCACCATTTATTAAACAAACAATCTCTTCCTTATTTAATGGATTTTGGCCCTTTGTCAAAGATCAGCTGACCATAGGTCACTGGATCTATTTCTAGGTTCTCAAGACTATTCCATTGGTCTATGTGTCTGTCATTATAACAATGCCAGGCAGTTCTGACTACAGTGGCTGTGTAGTAGGCATTGAGATTCAGCAGTATGAGACCTCCTATTTCGTTCTTCTTCTTCCTCCATAGTGCTTTGCTTACCTGAGGTCTCTTTCCTTTCCATATAAAGTTAGTGATTAGTTTTTCCATATCCTTAAAAACTGTTGATTGGTTCTGGATTGGGATTGCATTGAATGTATAGATTGTTTTGGGTACAATCAACATTTTCACAATTTTCAATATTCCAATCCACAAGCATGGGATGTTTTCCATTTATGTAGATCTCTTATGGTTTCTTGAGGTAGTGTTTTATAGCTTTCTTTGTACAGGTCTTTTGTGTCCCTGGTAAGATTTATTCCCAAGTATTTTATTTATTTATTTATTTTGGTAGCTATTGTAAATGGTATTGATTTCCTTATTTATTTTCCAGCAATCTCTTTGCTGGTGTAGAGGAATCCAACTGATTTTTGGATGTTGATCATATATCCTGCCACAGTGCTAAATCTCTCAATTAGTTCCAGTAGATATTTGACTGAGTGTCTTGGGTTTTCTAGGTATAGGATGATTATCATCAACAACTAGGGATAGTTTGACTTCTTCCTTACCAATTTGGATGCCTTTCATTTCCCTTTCTTGCCTTATGACCCTGGCTAGGACTTCCAGTACAATGTTGAATAGAAGTGGTGATAGCGGGCATCCTTGTCTGGTTCCTGTTCTCAAGAGGAATGGTTTCAGTCTCTCTCCATTGAGAATAATGTTGGCTGTTGGTTTTGCATAGATGCCCTTTATTATGTTGAGGAATGTCCCTTCTATTCCTATTTTGCTGAGAGTTTTGATCAGGAATGGGTGTTGAATTTTATCAAATGCCTTTTCTGTATCAATTGATATGATCATGTGATTTTCTCCTTTGTTTTATTTATATGGTGGATGATGTTGATTGTTTTTCTAATGTTGAATCATGCTTGCATAACTGGTAAGAACCCCACCTGGTCATAATGTATTATATTTTTTGATATGTTGTTGGAATCTATTGGCTAGGATTTTGTTGAAGATTTTTGTATCTATATTCATGACGGATACTGTCTGTAGATTTCCTTTTGAGTGATGTTTTTGCCAGGTTTTGGGATCAAGGTTCACTTGCGTCATAAAATGAGTTAGGGAGGATTCCATCCTTTTCTTTTGTTTTGGAAAAGTTTGTGTAGGAATGGTGTCACTTCTTCTCTGAATGTTTTGTAGAAATCTCTGGTGAAACGGCCTGGGCCAGGACTATTTTTTGTTGGTAATTTTTTTATGACCTGTTCAATTTCTTCTTTTGTTATGGATCTATTCAACTCTTCCACATCAGTCTGTGTCAGGTTAGGTAAGTGGTGTGTTTCTAGAAATCTGTAAATTTCTTCGAGATTTTGAAATTGGTTGGAGTACAGTTCTACATATTATCCTGATATTATTCTTTTTATTTTAGTAGGTTCTGTTGTGATACCACCCATTTTGTTTTTTATTTGTGTTATTTGTATTCTCTCTCTCTTTTTCTTTGTTAAATTTGCCAATAGTTTGTCAATTTTATTGATCTTTTCAAACAACCAACTTCTTGTCTTGGTGATTTTTTTCTATTGCCCTTCTATTTTCTGTTTCATTGATTTCTGCTCGACTCTTCATTATTTCCTTTCTTTTGGTGGCTGTAGGCTTTTCTTGCTGTTCTTTTTCTAATTGTTGGAGATACTGATTTAAAGTGTTGATTCTGGCTCTTTCTTCTTTTTTGATGTGTGCATTTATTGGTATAAATTGGCCTCTGATCACTGATTTTGCTATGTCCCAAAGATTTTGGTGTGTTGTGTTTTCATTCTCATTTGATTCAAAGAATTTTTGAATTTCAATTTTTATTTCTTCACTTACATTGTCTCTTAAGGAGGGTGTTTTTCAGTTTCCATGTGTTTACTCTTTTTCTGTTGATCTTCCTATTGCTGATTTCTAATTTGATAGCATTATGATCTGAGGAGATCCTTTTCAGTATTTAATGTTTTTAAATTTATTAAGCCTTACTTTATGGCCTAACATATGGTCTCATGGAAAATGTTCCTTGTGTACTGGATAAGAATGTGTATTGTGCAGTTGTTGCATGAAGTGCTCTGGAGATGTCTATAAGGTCAAGTTGATGGATTATATTGTTTAACTCTCTGCTGCTTTATTCAGTTTCTGTCCATTTCTATCATTCATTGAAAGTGATGTATTAAAGTATCCCACTATGACTGTGGAGACATCTTTTTGACTTTTCAAATCTTTTAAGGTCTGATTTATATATCTTGGGGTTCATTCATTGTGTCCATAGATATTTTTTATGGTTATATCTTCATGTTCAGTTGATCCTTTTATCATTATATAATGTCTTTCCTTGTCTCGTATGGTGGTTTTTGTCTTAAAGTCAATTTGATCAGAAATTAACATTGCCACTCCTGCTCTCTCACAGTTGTATTTGCTTGATATACCTTTTTACACTTGGAAGGAAGGTTGGGTAATCCTACTTCCGTAGTGATACTGCCTTGGAAACCCAAGGAGGGGTCGCTATGAGTCGGGGCCGACTCAACGGCACATAACATAACACACATAACATAACCTTTTTACAACCTGTGATTTTTAGTTTATTTTTGTCTTTGTCTCTAAGGTGGGGTCTCTTGTAGACAGCACATTGATGAGTTTTGTTTTCTTATCCAATCTGCAACTCTTTGTCTCTTAAGTGGTGCATTTAATCCATTAACATTCAGTGTAATTATCGACAAGTATGAATTGGTTGCTGTCATTTTGTTATGTATTTTTTCATGGTGTCCTGGGTTTCTTTGTTCCGTATTATTTTCTGTGCTGAGCTCATTACGTTTATGAATTGTGTTATGATTTCCTTTGTTGCTGCTGATTTAGTATTTGCTGAATATTTGTGCTTGTCCTCTTTTTTATTGTGATGTGAAGGTTTATCATTTTTCTTTGACGTTACCCTGTGATTATATTTTGGTCGCCTAGATTAGAACCTCGGAAGGAAGGTTGGGCAATCCTACTTCCATAGTGATACTGCCTAGGAAACCCAAGGAGGGGTCGCTATGAGTCCGGGCCAACTCGATGGCACATAACAACAACAACAGATTAGAACAGTGCATTCTATCTTGCAACTCTTTTGACTGCCTCACCATTTAGAAGTTCTGTAACTACACTGTTTTCCCTTCTTTTTGGTTTGTAGTTGTCTTCATTTGCCAGTTGATGTCTCTGGTTTCCTTTTTAAACCTTACAACTTATTTTACTTTGGATATGTCCATAGCTGTGGTTGCGAGTTATGTCATCTTCTGTATTGATGGTTGTTTGTTGTCTGCTATTTTTGGTTGTCTGTTCAAAGGACTCCCTTTAGATTCTCTGGTAAGGTTAATCTGATTTTAACAAATTCCTTTACTTTCTGCTTACCTGGAAATCTAATTTCACCATCATATTTGAGGGACATTTTTGCTGGGTAATTCTTGGTTGAAATTTTTTTAATTTCAGGGTTTTACATATACCATCCCATTGTCTCCTTGCTTGCATAGTTTCTGCTGAGAAATCAGAGCTTATTCTTACTGGTTGTCCTTTGTTAGTGACTTTTTGTTTTCCGCATGTTTCTTTCAGTATTCTTTCTTTGCTTTGGTTTTGATAAGTTCGATGATGATATGTCTTGGTGATTTTCTTTTGGAGTCTATGCTGTTTGGGGTTCACTGGACTTCCTGAATGGATATATTCTCATCTTTTACCATATCAGGGAAGTTCTCCAACAAATCTTGCACAATTTTCTCAGTGGTTTTATTTTTTTCTTCCTAGTTTGGAATTCCAATGAAACACATGTTATTCCTTTTGATGGTATCCCACATGAATCTTAGGCTTTCTTCATTTTATTTTGATCTTTTTTCTGATTGGTCCTTTGCCAAAGAATTATTCAATATTTTTCTTCAATCTCATTAATTCTGCCTTCCATTGCATCAGTTCTACTCTTTTGCCCTTTCCTTGTGTTATCTATTTCAGACAATTTAGTATTGATCTTCTGGATTTCTATCTATAGATTTAGAGTCATTTCTAATTTTTCATTTATCTTGTCATTTTGTTCTTGTATTTTCTTCCAAAATTCTCCTAGGATTTTGTCTTTGTATTCCTTGGTCTGTCTCTCAATCCTTTGAAGATATCTAAATATAATTATTTTGATTTACTTATCAGAGAGTTCCAATGTTTCTTCTTCTTCAGGGATGTGTTCTGGGTCTGTATCTTGCTTCCTTTTTTCTCCCAGTTTATCTTGCTTCTTTGTGTGGACTGTGATGGTCTGTTTTCTCTGAGACATCATGGCTTTATTGTATTTAGTACTCTGTTAACTGTTTGTGAAGAGCAGCCAAGGGTGAGTCAGGCTCTTCTTGGTGGTTGTTTATCATTGGTCTGTTGGTGAAAAGGGAAGTAGTGGCTCTCACTCAGTAAGTAAAGGTGCAGAGGATGTGGGTGTAGTTCTGTCATAAGAGGACTGTTGCTGTCTTCCACTTAGACAAAAAATAACAATTGAATAAAAAAAAAGTAAAAGTAAATGGACAAAAAATATGTCATGTGATCACACAGGAACAGTAACCAAAAAAGGGACAAAGAAAAAATAAAATAAAAAACCTGCAATATTGGGGAGAAGGCACTAAGAGAAAAAAAGGTGGAGAAGAAGAAGAATGAAGACAAAAATGGGAAAAACACAAAATGAAAAACAAGGAATGGGGATAACCACAAGGGGAAAAAAAAAAAAAAATACAACCAGCAACAGGGAAAACAAAAAAATCTGAAAACTAGGACCTGGGAGGGGAAGAATAAAGAATAACAGTAAAAAGGACAAAGAAATAGTAATAATAGTAGTTTTAAAACAGACAAAAATGAACAAACTAAAAAACAGAAAAAAGATTTAAAAAAATCAAGGCAAGGAGGGGTAGGGCACCAGACTCCATTTGTGCACGCAGACTGGGATGGAATTCCTGCTGGACCAGAAAGTGGGTGGGAGTGAGGGATGGTTGCACCTCCGTTCACCAAGAGGTTGTGGGGTATAAAAGTAACAAGGGGAATGTCACACTTTTCCAGTTGTCCAGGTCCGGAATGTCCTTGGGGTTCCCGGCAAGTGGGAGCCTATTCTTAAGTCCATGGAATCTAGGAGAACACTGTCATTTTAGTTATTCAAAATGGTCAAGCTGCTTGTAAGCATTCAGAATGGCTGCACCCTCTGTACAGACAAAAGTCCACAACTCAGCCCACCTTCCTCTTCGCTGCTTCCCCTTTTATTCCCCAACTGCCAAAGCTGTCCTCTGGGCGATCCATGGCTAGCAGGGCTGATTTTTAGGTTAATTCTTAGGTCCTACCACCAGTCGGCAACATCCAAGCTGTCTGTGTCATTAGGATCACTGTCAAACCACAACTCCTTTTGTCTCCTTTTCTGGTGTTTTCATGCAAATTCTTCTGCTACTTGGAGTTTAGTCCACTTCTATATCTTTCCCTATAAGGCTCAGGGGTCCAGGATTATCTTCTGTATCTGTGTTAAGTGGTGCCCCTTTTCTTTGTTGAAGAGGGTCTCTGCAGACTTTCTGCGTATTCCACCATCTTACCGGAACTCCTTTTTTTTTTCCCCCAAATGATTTTGAGTTTTGTTCCACATTGTTCTCCCACTCTATCCAGAATCTCCTACATAGATGCCCCTCTGAGTGGTTGACAGTGGTAGCCAGGCACCATCTAGTTCTTCTGGTCTCATAGTCATATAGGCTGAAGATCGCCTGGTGTACCAGTCACTTGGACAAATTGTTATCATGAACCTTTGGTTTTCTCCATTCTTCTTTGCTCTGGATGAGGAGAAACCCATTGTTGCATCTAGATGGCTGCCTGCAAGCTTTTAGGATCTCAGTCACTACTTACCAAAGTAGGATGTGGAACAATGTTTTGTGTTGTGTGTTACACCAATTGAGATTGATTTTCTCTGCAACTATGGTTCCCAGCACACAGGTTCAACTATGTGCTACCTCCGGTCAGCTGGCTGTGGCCAGGAAGTGTCTACAATCTTGTCCCTTGTCAGCTCTACTATACACCTGGAAATTCTTACAGAACATACAAATTCACTTGTAGACATATATCCTATACATAGTCTTGAGCACACTCCTCCCTGCATAGACACACCTAATGGTTTAGCCTGTCCACCCATCTATCCATCTGTATAGCTATATTTGCCTTCACTGACAACACAGTATTGTATGTGCAAAAGGGTTCATCTTTGTTTCTATACCTACCATGCCCCTCTCTATGTCTTCCTCTTCCTCAGCACCACCATATTGATCACTCATATTTGGTATATTGTCCTCCTCTTCACCCAAATCAATACTAGTCTCTACCTATCTAATAGTGTTCCCTACTCTACCACCCCTAGTAACCAACAAAGAAAATTTCCTTCCATACATAAATCTTTCCTTAACTATTTACAATAATGGACTAATACAATATTTGTCCTTCTGTCACTACTTATTTCACTTTGCAAAACGTCCTCCAAGTTCATTCACATTATGTGTTTTTTTTTTTCAGATTCTACATTCTTTAGGGTTGCATAGTATTCCATTGTGCATATGTACTATAGTTTGGTTATCCATTCTTTAGTTGATGGACACCTAGATTGTTTCCATTTTTTGGCTATTTATTATAAATAGTTCTGTGATAAACATGGGTGTGCATATTTCTCTTCTTGTCATGACTCTCACTTCTTTAGGATATATACCTAGTAATGGAATGGTTGGGTCAAATGGTGCTTCTAATTCAAGCTTTTTAAGGAATCGCCATACCGTTTTTCAGTGGTTTTATCATTTGACAGTCCCAACAGCAGAGTATGAGAATCTCAATCTGTCCACATTCTTGCCAGCATTTATTATTTTCTGTCATGTTGAATTTTGCTAATAGTGCTGGGGCAAGATGGTATCTCGTTGTTTTGCTGTGCGTCCCTCTAATGGCTAATGATCGTGAGCATTTCTTCATATGTTTGTTGGCTACTCGAATGTCCTAATTGGTGAAGTGTCTATTCATGTCCTCTGTCCATTTTTTAATTGGATTGTTTGTCTTTTTGTTGTTGAGATGTTGGAGTTTTCTATAAAATTCTAGAGATAAGTCACTTGTCAGATATGTTATTGCCAAATATTTTTTTTCCAATCTGTAGGTTCTCTTTTGACTCTTTTGGAGAAGTCTTTGGAAACACATAAAAATTTAATTTTTAGAAGGTTCCATTCATCTAGTTTCTCTTCTGCTGTTTGTGCATTTTGGGTTATGCTTCATAATCTATTTATGCCATATATTAGGGCCCCTAGAATTCCCCCTAGTTTTTACTTCAAAAACTTTATATTTTAGATTTCACATTTAAGTCTTTGATCCATCTGGAGTTACTTTTTGTGTATGGTGTGAGATACAGATCTTGTTTCATTTTTCTGCAAATGGATATCCAGTTTTGCCAGCACCATATGTTAAACAAACATTCTCTTCCCTATTTAATCAATTTAGGCCTTTTGTGAAATATCAGGTGACCATAGGTCAATGGATATATTTCAGGATTCTCAACTCTATTCCATTGGTCTATATATCTGTCATTAAACCAATACCAGGCAGTTGAGACTACTGTGGATGTATAGTAAGTTTGAGATCTGGCTGGGTGAGAACTCCTACTTTGTTCTTCTTCTTCACTAGTGCTTTGCTATTCCGAGATCTCTTTCCTTTCCATATAAAGTTAGTGATTGGTTTTTCCATATCCTTAAAGAATGGTGATAGGATCTGGATTGGGATTGCATTGATCGTATAGATTGCCTTGGGTAGAAATTACATTTTTACAGTGTTCAATCTTCCCAACCATGAACATGGTATGTTCTTCCATTTGTGTAGATCTCTCATGGCTTGGGAGCTCTGGTGGCATAATGTCTAAGGTATTTGACTGATAACCAGAAGGCTGGCAGTTCAAACCCACCAGCCACTCCTTGGAAGGAAGGTTGGGCAATCTACTTCTGTAATGATATAGCCTCAGAACCCCAAAAAGGGGTTGCTATGAGTCAGATCTGACACCATGGCAGTGGTTTCATTTTTCCATATGGTTTCTTGAAGTAGTGTTTAATAGTTTTCTTTGTACAGGTCTTTTGTGTCCCTGGTAAGATTTATTCCCAAACATTTTATTTTTGGGGGTAGCTATAGCAAATGGTGGGAGCTCTGGTACCATAGTGCCTAAGGCACTTGACTGCTAATCAGAAGTAAGTTTGGCGGTTCACACCCATCAGCCACACCTCAGAAGGAAGATGGGGCAATCTACTTCCATAGTGATACTTCCTCAGAAACCCAAGGAGGGGTCACTATGAGTCAGATCTGACTTGATGGCACATAACAACAACAACATAGTAAATAGTACTGATTTCCTTATTTCTTGTTCAGCAACATCTTTGCTGATGTAGAGGTATCCAACTGATTTTTGGATGTTGATCTTGTATCCTGCCACTATGCTAAATCTCTCAATTAGTTCCAGCAGACTTTTTACTAAGTCTCTTGAGTTTTCTAGGTATAGGATCATAACATCAGCAAATAGTTTGACTTCTTTCTTACCAATTTGGATGCTTTTGATTTCCCTTTTGGCCTAATTTCCTTGACTAGAACTTCTAATACAATGTTGAATAGAAGTGGTGATAGAGGTCATTCTTGTCTGGCTCCTGTTCAAAATGGTTCAGTCTCTCTTCATTCAGAATATTGTTGACTGTTGGTTTTCCATAGATGTCCTACATTATGTTGAGGAATGTCCCTCCTATTCCTGTTTTGCTGAGTTTTGATCAGGAATTGGTGTTGGATTTTTTCAAATTCCTTTTCTGCATCAATTGATATGATCATGTGGTTCTTTTCCTTTGTTTTATTTATGTGGTGAATGACATTGATTGTTTTTTAATGTAGAACCATTCTAGTATACCTGATATGGACCCCACTTGTTCTAATGAGTATTTTTTTTTTTTTTTTTTTTTTTTTGCTGGAGTCTATTGGCTAGGATTTTGTTGAAGATTTTTGCATCTGTATTCATGAGAGATATTGGTCTGTCATTTTCCTTTTGACTAATGTCTTTGGCTGGTTTTGGAATCAAGGTTATGCCTGTTTTGTAAAATGAATTAGGGAGGATTCCATCTTCTTCTATGTTTTGGATTATTTTTAGTAGGACTGGTGTCAGCTCTTCTCTGCATGTTTGGTAGAATTCTCCAGTGGAACCATCTGGGCCTGGATTTTTGTGTGTGTGTGGGGGGGGTAATTTTTTTTTAAGACCTGTTGATTTTCTTCTTTTGTTATGGATCTGTTCAATTTTTCCACTACAGTCTGTGTTCATTTAGGTAAGTAGTGTGTTTCTAGAAATCTGTCCATTTCTTCTAGATTTTTAAACTTGTTGGAGTACAGTTCTTCACAGTATCTTGATATTATCCTTTTTGTTTCAGTTGGTTCTGTTGTGATGTTGCGCATTTCGTTTCTTATTTGTGTTATTTATATTCTATCCCGCTTTTGTGTTGTTAAATTTGCCAGCAGTTTTTCAATTTTATTAATCTTTTCAAAAAACTAACGTCTGCTCTTGTTGAATTTTTCTATTGTCTATTTTCTGTTTCACTGATTTCTGCTCGACTCTATATCATTTCCTTTATTTTGGTGACTGTAGGCTTAGGGTTTTCTTGCTGTTATTTTTCTAATTGTCAGTTTAAAGTGTTGATTTTGGCTCTCTCTTCTTTTTTGATGTGGGCATTCATTGTTATAAATTGGCCTCTGATCACTACTTTTGCTCTATCCCAAAGATTTTGGTATGTAGTATTTTCATTCTCATTTGCTTCAAGGAATTTTTGAATTTCATTTTTTATTTCTTCTCTTACCCAGTCTTTCTTAAGGAGGGTGTTGTTCATTTTCCATATGTTTATTCTTTTTCCATCGATATTCTTATTGTTGATTTCTAATTTAATAGTATAGTGATCTGAGAAAATGTTTCGCAGTATTTCAATGTTTTAAATTAAAATTTATGAAGGCGTGTTTTATGGCCTAACACGTAGTCTTATGATGGAAAATGTTCCATGTGCACTGGAAGAGAATGCATATTGTCCTACTGCTGGATGAAGTGCTCTGTAGATGTCCATAGGGTCAACTTGGTGGATTGTATTGTTCAGCTCTTCTGCATTCTTGTTGAATTTCTTTCTAGTTATTCTATCTTTCATTGAAAGTTGTGTATTAAATCTCGCACTATGACTGTGGAGTCATCTATTTGACTTTCTAAACTCTTTTAAAGTCTGATTTATGTCCATAGATATTTATTATGGTTATATCTTCTTGTTCAGTTGATCCTTTAATCATTATATAATGTCCTTCCTTTTCTCTTTTGGTGGTTTTGTCTTCAAGTCAATTTGATCAGAAATTAATATTGCCACTCTTGCTCTTTTTTGGTTGCCATTGGCTTGATATATCTTTTTCTAACCTTTGATTTTTAGTCTATTTTTGCCTTTGTCTCTAAGGTGTATCTCCTGTAGACAGCATATGGATGGGTTATAGTTTCTTATTCAGTCTGCAACTCTCCATCTCCTGAGTAGTGCATTTAATCCATTAACATTCAGTGTAATTATCAACAAGTATGAATTGCTAGCTGTCGTTTTATCATATGTTTTTTCCTGGTATTCCTGGTTTCTTTGTTCTATATCATTTCCTGTGCTGAGCTCATTATGTTTATGAATTGTGTTATCATTTCCTTTGTTGTTATTATTTTAATGTTTGCAAAATATTTGTGCTTGTCCTCTTTTTTTTATTGTGATGTGAAGTTTTATCATTTTTGACATTACCTTATGATTTATAATTTCTCCTGGAGTTTAAAACAAACCATTCTATCTTGCAACTCTCTTGACTGCCTCACCATTTAGAAGTTCTGTAACTACACAGTATTTTCACTGCTTTTGTTTTGTAGTTGTGCTCATTTGCTAACTGATGTATCTGGTTCTCTGTTTACAATCTTGTAAGGTTATTTTACTTTGGATTTGTCCATAGCTGTGGTTTCTGGGTTATGTCATCTTGAGTATTAATGATCGGTTGCTGTTTGCTATTATGGGTTCTCTGTTCAAAGGACTCCTTTTAGTATCTCTTATAAGGCTGGTCTGGTTTTAACAAATTTCCTTGATTTCTGCTTGTCTGGAAATCTCCTAATTTCACCCTCAGAAATAAGGGACAATTTTGCTGGGTATATAACTCTTTGTTGGACATTTTTCTTTCAAGGTTTTAAATATACCATCCCATTGCCTTCTCACTTGCATGGTTTCTGCTGAGAAATCAGACCTTATTCTTATGGACTCTCCTTTGTAAGTAACTTTTTGTTTTTCCAAGGCTGGTTTCAGGATCCTTTCTTTGTCTTTGGTATTGATGAGTTTGATGATGACATGTCTTGATGATTTTCTTTTGGGGTCTATCCTGTCTGGGGTTTATTGGACTTCCTGAATGGATATAGTATCATCTTTCATCACATCAGGGAAGTTTTCTTACAACAAATCTGGGACAATTTTCTCAGTAGCTTTCTTTTTCTCTTTCTGTTCTGGAATTGCAATGGCACATAGGTTATTCCTTTTGATTTTATGCCACATGAAATTTGTTTTTGTTGTTGTTAGGTGCTGTCGAATCATTTCCGACTCATAGTGGCAAACATGCACAGCAGAACGAAACACTGCCCTATCATGTGCCAGCTCCATGATCCCTGCTATACTTGAGCCCATCATCACAGCCACCAGGTCAATCCATCTCATTAAAGGCTTGCCCCTCTTTCATCGACCCTCCACCCTACCAAGCATGACACAAGGAATGGTCCCTCATGACAACATGACCAAAATAGG
>NW_006921662.1:346736-349296 GCF_000298275.1 Orycteropus afer afer
TGAATGCCACACCATTCCTCTTCAAACTGTCATTCCCAGCATAGTAGATCACATGGTTGTCTGATTCAAAATGGCCAAAACCAGACCATTTCAGCTCACTAATGACAAGGATATCAATCTTTATGCATTCCATTTCATTTTTGACAACTTCCAATTTTCCTAGATTCATACTTCGCACATTACATGTTCTGATGATTAACGGATGTCTGCAGCTGTTTCTCTTCAATTTGACTGGTGCCACATCAGCAAATGGAGGTCTCAAAAGCTTTACCTTATCCATAGGAGTAAGGCTGGGTTTACTCAGATGATGCAGCTCTTTCCCAGTCCTATTTTGAGAGCCTTCTAACCTAACCAGACTATTCATAAAGTTGCACAGTAATGTATAAAACAGTGTTTCTTTGCTATTCACAAGGTTTTCCCTGGCCAATTATCCGAGAAGTGGACAGCCTCCTCCCTCTTCCTAGTCTATCACAGTCTGTAAGCTGGGCTGTTACCTGTGCACCATGTGAATCCCACTGGGTTAGAAACACCCGTTGCTCAGCCTCATACCTCACATCAACACATCACCACAGTAGGACAAGCTGACAGATAAGTTTTCCTCCCTGTTGGAAACGTCTCGTACCACTCTTACCTGGGTCCCAGCAGCTGACTCCTCCTCTGTCCAGATTCCTAGGCCTTTTAATCCCCTTTCTCCCGATCTCCAACCCTGCTGCTTTGGGCATGCCTGAGTTCCTCTCCTCACCTGGATCCCTGTGGCTGACTGCTCCTCTGTCTGAGTTCCTGGCTTTTTTATCCCCTTTCTCCTGCTCTCCCACCCTGCTGCTTTGGGCATTCCTAAGGTCCCTCTTCTCACCTGGATCCCTGCAGATGACTGGTCCTCTGTCCGAGTTCCTGGATTTTAATCCTTTTTTCTGCTCTCCCTCACTGCTTTGGGTGTGCCTGATTTCCCTCTCCGTACCTTGATCCCTGTGGCTGACTGCTCTTCTGTCAGGGTTCCAGGCATTTAATCCCCTTTTTCCTGCTCTCCCACACTGCTGCTTTGGGTGTGGCTGAGTTCCTCTCCTCACCTGGATCCCTGCAGCTGATAAACCTTAGGCTTTCTTAATTTTGTTTTCATTTTTTTTTTTTTAATCCCTTTCAAAGAATTATTCAGGTATTTGTCTTCAATCCCATTAATTGTGTTTTCCTTTGCATCAATTTTACTCCTTTGCCCTTTCAATGTGTTATCTATTTCTGAAAATTTAGTATTAATCTTCTGGATTTTCATCTGTAGATTTTCTATCATTTCTAATTTTTCATTTATTTTGCCATTTTATTTTTGTATTTTCTTCCAAACTTGTTTGAGGGTTTTGTCTGTGATTTCCTTAATTTTGTCAGTGTTTCCTTGATCTGTCTCTCAATCCTATGAAGATACCTAAATATAATTCTTTTGTATTCCTTATCAGAGAGTTCCAATGCTGCTTCTTTCTCAGGGATGTGTTCTGGGTCGGTGTCCAGCTCCCATGTTTCTACCACTTTATCTTGCTTCTTTTTGTGGACTGTGATGGTCTATTGTTTCCAAAACATTGTGTCATTTTTGTATTTAGATCTGTTAACTGTTTGTGATCAGCAGTTAAGGGTGAGTCAGGCTCTTCTTGGTAGTTATTTATCATTGGCCAGTTGGCAGAGAAGGAAGTGGCGGCTCTCAGTAAGTGAAGCTGCAGGAGGTGTGGGTGTGATTATGTCCTATTTTGGTTACCTAGTGTGCTCTGACAAGAAATATATCACAAATGCGATGGCCTTAACAAACAGGAGTTTATTCTCTTACAGTTCAGGAGGCTAAAAGTCAAAGTTCTAACTGCCAGGTTCTAGGGACTGGGTGAAAGCCCCTCAGCCTTGGGCTTCAGCTCTTCCTCTAGCTCCTAGCCCAATGAAGCTAGAGGCATTTCTTCACTGCTGATGCTGAGAAGCCCAAGGTTGACAAGTAAAAAGGCACAGTCCCAATGTTACCCAATCACACTGCAGGCTATCAATTCAAGTCCATTGTAAGTCCCAAGGTTGGCAGAGTATGGCAGGCTGCTGAACAACGACATAGTTCCATGAAGGGTTCAAGGTGCCATAAGCTAGAGACCATTCCCAAAGCTGCTTCTTATATATGGGTAGCAGACCACATAGCCAAAGCATTTATTCAGCTGTTTGTGGTAGATCCCACCATGGAGTTGATTGCCAATCTTATCATGGGGAATAACTACCACCAGCTTCCCAGCCACTAAACCAAGCCCAGTCAAGTTGACAAAAAACATATCCACCACATGTCCTATGGGGGCTGTTGCTGTCTCTTACTCAGTTAATCAAAAATAACAATTGAATAACAATCAGAAATGTAAAGTCAAGTCGACAAAAACACACTGTGTAATTACACAAGAACAATAACCCCCAAAAAAAAAAAAAAGAAAGAAAAAACCCATAATATCTAGGAAGATGGCAATATGAGAAAAAAAAAGGCAGAGTAGGAGACTAATAACAAAAAAAAAAAGGAAAAAAGAGAAACAAGGAACAGGGTTAAACACAAGAAAAAAAA
>NW_006921662.1:349507-374905 GCF_000298275.1 Orycteropus afer afer
GATAGAATTCCTGCCAGTCCAAAGGTGGGTGGGAGTGAGGGATGGTCACACCTCCATTAACCAAGAGGGTGTAGAGTGTAAGAGTAACAAGGAGAATATCACACCTTTCCAGTCTTTGGCATCCAGAAGGTTTCCCGGCAAGTGGAGCCTACTCTTAAGTGCCTGGATTCTGGGATAACACTGTTGTTTTAAATATCCAAAATGATCAAACTGGTTGTAAACATTCAAAATGGCTGCACCCTCCAAACAGGCAAAAGTCCCCAGCTCAGCCTGCCTTCATCTCCTCTGCTTCCCCTTTTATTCACCAGACACCAGAGCAGTTCTCTGTGCAAGTGCCTGGCTAGCAGGGCTGATTTTTAGGTTAATTCTTAGGTCCTAAAACCACTCAGCAACATCCAAGCTGTCTGTGCCACCAGGAATGCAGCCAGACCACAGCTCCATACATCTCCTTTTCTGTTGTTTTCATGCAAATTCTTCTACTAGTTGGAGTTTAGTCCACTTCTATAGCCTTCCTTTCAAAGTTCAGGGCTTCTTTGATTGAAGAGTTTCTGTGCAGTCTTTCTGCCTATTCTGCCATCTTATTGGAACTCTCTCCTATTTGTGTATTTTTGAGTACACTTGATAATGTATTTCTGCCATGTTTTAGGGCCCCTAAGTTTACTCCTTACCATACAGCTGTCAGTTTGTCATACTGTGGTGGTTTACATGTTGCTCTGACGTTGGAAGCTATGCCAGCAACACTTCAAATACCAGTGGGGTCACCCATGGTGGACAGGTTTCAGAAGAGTTTCTAGATTAAAATAGACTAGGAGGGGCCATCTACTTCTGGAAAAAATATGGCCACAGAAAACCTTATGAATAGTGGTGAAATACTGCTGGATACATCACTAGAGAACTTTATGAAAAACAGAGAAACACTGTCTGATACAGCAGAAGATGAGCCCTTCAGGTCAGAAGGCACTTAAAATTCAACTGGGGAAGAGCTAACTCCTCAAAATAGAGTCAGCCTTAATGATGTGGATGGGATAAAGCTTTTGAAACCTTCATTCACTGATGAGGTATAACTCAAAATGAGAAGAAACAGCTGTAAACATCAATTAATAATCAGAACATGGAATGTATGAAGTATGAATGTAGGTATATTGGAAGTTGTCAAAAATGAAATGGAAAGCATAAAGATCAATATCCTAGGCAATAATGAGCTGAAATGGATTGGCATTGCCATTTTGAATCAATCATATGGTGTACCATGTCAAGAATGACAAATTGAAGAGGAATGGCATCATATTCATTGTTAAAAAGAATATTTTAAGATCTATCCTGAAGTCAGATTCTGTTAGTGATAGGATAATATTCATATGTCTACAAGGAAGATCAGGTAATGTTACTTACTATTTTTCAAATTTATGCAACCACCATTAAAGTGAAACGTGAAGAAAATGAAGATTTTTACTAACTTCTGCAGTCTGATACTAAACAAACATGCAATCAAGATGTACTGATAATTACTGGTAATTGGAATGCTAATGTTGGAAATGAAGAATCAACAGTAGTTCGAAAATATAGTCTTGGTGACAGAAACAACACCGACGAGGGCAAGATAGAATTTTAAAAGACCGATGACAAATTCATTGGAAATATCTTTTTTCAGGAGCATAAATTTGTCTATACCCATGGACTTCTAGATGACACACACAGGAATTAAACTGACCACAGTGGTGGAAAGAGGCAATGGAGAAGCTCAATATCAATCACAACAAGGCCAGCAGCTGGCAGTGGAACAGACTACCAACTGTTCATATGCAAGTGAAAGTTGAAATTGAAAATAAAAACAAGTCCACAAAAGCCAAAATACAAGCCTGGTTATATCCCACCAGAATTTAGAGAACTTGTGAAGAACATATTTGGTGCACTTGACATCAATGACCAAAAACCAGACAAGTGGTAGAATGACATCAAGAACAGCATACATGAAGAAAGTAAAGGGTCTTTAAAAAGACAGGAAAAGAAGTAAAAAATAAAATGGATGTCAGAAGAGACTCTGAAACTTACTCTTGAATGGAGAATAGCTAAAGCAAATAAAAGAAATGATTAAATGAAAGAGCCGAACAGAAAATTTCAAAGGGCAACTTGAGAAGACAAAGTATTGTAATGAAATGTGCAAATACCTGGAAACAGAACCAAAAGGGAAGAACATGCTCAGCAATTCTCAAGCTGAAAGAATTCAAGAAAAAATTCAGGCTTCAATTTGCAATGTTGAAGGATTCTATGGGCAAAACATTGAACAATGTAGGAAGCATCAGAAGAAGATGGAAAGAATACACAGAGTCACTATACCAAAAAGAATTTCTTGATGTTCAACAAATTCAGGAGGTAGCATATAATCTGGAACTAATAGTCCTAAAGGAAGAAATACAAGCTGCACTGGAGGAATTGATGAGAAAAAAAGTCTTGAGGAATTGACAGAGTCATTGAGGTGTTGCAACAAACAGATGCTGCACTGTAGAACCTCACTCATTTATGCCAAGAAATTTGGCAGACAGCTACCTGGTCAAGTGACAGGAAGAGATCCATATTAATGCCCATTCCAAACAAAGGTGATCCAACAAAATGGAAAAATTATAGAACAATGTCATTAATATCACATGCAAGTAAAATTTTGCTGAAGATAATTGAAAAATTGTAGCAGAAGTACCTTGACAAAGAACTATCAGAAATTTAAGCCAGATTCAGAAGAGTCCGTGGAATGAGGAATGTCATTACTGATGTCACATGGATCTTAGCTGAAAGTAAAGAATACCAGAAATATGTTTAGCTATGCTTTATTGACTATGCAGATTCATTCAACTGTGTGCATCATAACAAATTAAGGAAAATACTGCAAAGAACTGGTAATTCCAGAACACTTAATTGTGCTCATGAAGAACCTGTGCCAAGAGGCTGTTTTTCAGACAAAACAAGAGAATACTGAATGGTTTTAAATCAGGAAGGGTTATATCAGTTTACCACATTTATTCAATCTGTATGCAGAGCAAATACTCCAAGAAGCCAGACTATATTAAGAACACAGCATGGGAATGGAGGAAGATTCATTAACATCTTGTGATATGCAGATGACACAACCTTGCTTGCTGAAAATGAAGATAACTTGAAGCACTTACTGAGGAAGATCAAATACAACAGTCTTCAGTATGGATTACACTTCAACCTAAGAAATAAAAACAAACAAAAATCCTCACAATGGACCAATAAGCAACATCATGATAACTGGAGAAAAGATTAAAATTGCCAGGGATTTCATTTTGCATGGATCCACAATCAATGTCTATACAAGCAGTAGTTATGAAGTCAGAGGATAGAAAAAATTTAGGACTTCTGTTAAAATGGCAGAATAGGCAGACAAGCAACACAGACACTCTTCAACAAAGAAAAGGGTAACCAATTGACAGAGATATAGAAGATAACCTTGGAGTCCCGAGCTTTGAAAGGATGTATATAGAAGTGGATTAGGCACCAACTAATGGAAAAATGTGAACAAAAACAGTGAGTATGGAGATGGTCAGACCAGTGGACTATCAGCTATTCTGATGGGACAAACAGTTTGGACATTTCCAAGTGGTGTTGGGATCTGAGAATTGACCAGAAGATCAGCCCTAGCTGCCAAGGGCTTCAGGGACAACTGCAATGGTGGCTTATGACTAGGAAGGGAAACAGTAAGAAGGAAGACAATCTGAGCTGTGGAGGAGCACAGCACAGTATAACTTGTTTATGTAGATAACACACAAAGAAAACAAAAATCATGGACAAGTCACTCCAACATGCAATCACCAATTATATAAACAAACAAACAAAAAAAGTCTCAATGCCTCAGAGACAACAGAGCATCACAGTCCACACAAACAAACAATATAAACCAGAAGAGACAAGGGACCAGGATACAGATCCAAAATACATGTCTGAGGAAAACACAGAATTGGAATTTCCTGAAAAAGGATTTAAAATAATTATATTTAGATACTTTCAATAGATTGCAAGATATATCAAGGAAAATACTGAAAAAATTGAGAAAAGCAGAGAGAAAACCCTAGAACAATTCTGAAAGACAATACAAGAACAAAATGACAAAATAAATGAAAAATTAGAAATGATACAAAATCTACAGACAGAAATTCAGAAGATTAATATTAAATTTTCAGAAATAGACAACACATTGAATGGGCAAAAGAGTAGAACTGAATCAACAGAAGACAGAATTAGTGAGATTGAAGGCAAATACTTCAATACTTATTTGATGAGGGATCAATCCGAAAAAAAGATCAAAACAAAATGAAGAAAGTCTAAGGTTCATGTGGGATACCATCAAAAGGAATAACCTACATGTCATTGGAATTCCAGAACAGGAAGAGATAAATTAAACCAGAGTGAAAATTGTTGAAGATTTGTTCAAAGAGAATTTTCCTGGTATGATGAAAGATGAGGATATATCCATTCAGGAAGTCCAATGAACCCCAAACAGGATAGATCTCAAAAGAAAATCACCAAAACACATCATCAAACTCACTAAAATCAAAGACAAAGAAGGAATCCTGAAAGCAGCATGGGAAAAACAAAAAGTTACCTTCAAGGGGCAACCAACAAGAATAAGCTCTGATTGTTGGCAGAACCATGCAGGTGAGAAAAAAAGTGGGATGGTATATGTAAAACCCTGACAGAGAAAAATTCCCAATCAAGAATTATATACCCAGCAAAACTGTCCCTCAAATATGATAGTGAAATTAGGACATTTCCAGATAAGTACAAATGAAGGGAATTTGTTAAAACCAGATCAACCTAACAAGAGATGCCAAAGGAAGTCCACCAGACAGGGAACCAACAAGAGCAAACAACAGACCATTAACACACATGATGACATAACCCAGAAACCAACCCAGTTATGGAAGTATCCAAAGTAGATAAACCTACAAGATTGTAAACAGGGAACCAGAGACATCAATTGACAAACAAGGGCAACTACAAACCAAAAAGAAGGAAAAAATTGTGTAGTTACAGAACTTCTAAATGGTAGGGATGTCTAGACAACTGCAAGATAGAACGGACTGTTCTCAACTTGGGAAGAAAATTATAAATCACAGGATAAAACTCAAAGAAAAATGATAAATCTTCACATCAAAATAAAAAGAGGAAATTGAACAAATATTTAGCAAACAATAAAACAATAGCAATGAAGGAAGTGATAACACAATTCATAAACAAAAGAAGCTCAGCACAGAAAATTATATGGAACAAAAAAATCAACACCATGAAAAAGCACATAACAAAATGACAGCAACAAATTTATACCTGTCGATAATTAGATATCTGGCAAGGGACTGATCTCTAAAATTTATAGAAAGCTCCAAAATCTCAACTAAAAAAAAAAAAGATTAACAATCTAATTAAAAAATGGTCAGAAGACATGAATAGCCACTTCACCAAAGAGGGCATTCAGGCAGCCAGCAAAATCATGAAGAAATGCTCATGACCATTAGCCATTAGAGAGATGCAAATCAAAATAACGAGATACCATTTCACTCCAGTACTAATGGCAAAGTTCAACAAGACAGAAAATAACAAATGCTGGTGAGGATGTGGAGACATGGGGACTCTCAAACACTGCTGGTGGGACTATCAAATGATACAACCACTGTGGGAAACAGTATAGCAATTCCTTAAAAAGCTGGAATTAGAAATACCATTTGACCCAGCAATCCCATTACTAGGTATATATCCTCAAGAAGTGAGAGCCAGGACAAGAACAGATATATGCACACCCATGTTGATTGCAGCACAATTTACAATAGCAAAAAGATGGAAAAAACCTAGGTGCCCATCAACAAAAGAATGGATCACCAAACTATGGTACATACACATAATGGAAAACTATGCAGCACTAAAGAATAATGTAGAATATGCAAAACACCACATAATATGAGTGAACTTGGAGGACATTATGCTGAGTGAAATAATTCAATCACAGAGGGCAAATATAGTATTAGTTCATTATTGTAAAAAGTCAAGGAAACTTTCCTTGTTGGTTACCAGAGATGGGAGGGCAGAGGAGTGAATACTATTAAAAAAAAAAAAAAAAAAAGGATGCATTGACCCATGTCACTTTAGTTTTGTGTATTTCACTGTACACAAATTATATTTCAATAAAATGGATTTAAAAAAGAAGAAATCAGAGGATATATTGCACTGTGAAAGTCTGCTACACAAGACCTCTTTAAAATGTTTAAGAGCAAAGATGTCACTTTGAAGACTAAGATGTGCCTGATCCAAGCCAAGGTATTTTCAATTACCTCATATATGTATGTGCAAGGTTGATAATGAATAAGTAAGACAGCTGAAGAATTCATGCATTTGAATTATAATGTTGGTGATGAATACTGAAAATATAATGGACTGCCAGAAGAACAAATAAATCTGACTTGGAAGAAGGACAGCCAGAATGCTCCTTAGAAACAAGAACAGCCAGCCTTCGTATCTCATATATTTTTGTCATGCTGTGAGAATGGACCAGTCCCTGGAGAAGGATATCATGCTTGTAAAGTAGAGGGTCAGCAAAAAAAGGGACCTTGACTTAGATGGACTGACACAGTGGCTGCAATTATGGGCCCAAGCACAGCAACAATTGTGAGCACGGGGCAGGACTGGGCAGCATTTTCTTCTGTTGTACATAGGGTCACTAAGACTCAGAGCTGACTCCAGGGTACCTAACAACAAATTTACTCCTATATTTTATTTTGTGATGTCTGTAATTTTAGGCTTTACATTTAGACCTTTGAGTCATCTTGGGTTACTTTTTGTATACAGTGATAGATATGGATCCTGTTTCATTTTTCTGCAGATAGATATCTAGTTTTGCCAGCACCATTTATTAAAGAGACTCTCTTCTCCAAGTAATGGGTTTTGGTCCTTTGTCAAAGATCGGCTGTCCATAAATGGATGGATTTACTTCTGGGTTCTCAATTTGGTTCCATTGGTCTATTTGTCTGTAATGTACCAATACCAGGGTGTTTTGACTACTTTGACTATATAGTAGGTAGTGAGATGAGGAAGTAGGAGGCCTCCTACTTTGTTGTTCTTCTTTAGTAGTGCTTTTTTTATCCAAGGTCTCTTTCTTTTCTGCATAAAGTTAGGGAACAGTTTTCCATCCCTTTAAGGAATGATGATGGAATCTGGATGGGGATTGCATTACATTTGTAGATTGCCTTTGGAAGTATTGATATTTTCCCAATGTTAGTCTTCCGATCTATGAACATGGTATATTCTTCCATTTTGTTGGTCTCCTTTTGCTCCTTGTAGTAATGTTTGTAGGGTTTTTTGTTTGTTTGTTTGTTTCCTTTTCTTTTCTTTTGTATAGATAATTTTTTGTTTCTGGTTAAATTTAGGTAGCATAGTGCCTAAGGCACTCGATTGCTAACCAGTAGGCTGGCAGTTCAAACCCATCAGCCACTCCTCGGAAGGAAGGTTGGGCAATCTACTTCCGTAGTGATACTGCCTCGGAAACCCAAGGAGGGGTCGCTATGAGTCTGGGCTGACTCGACGGCATATAACAACAACAACAACAACAACAACTTCATTTTTGGTAGTTATTATAAATGGTATTGTTTTTCTAATTAGCTTAGCAGAGTTTTCTTTGCATGGAGAAATACTACTCATTTTGTATGTGGATCTTGTACCCTGCCAATTTTTGAATCCTTCTATTAGTTCCAATAGTTTTCTGGTTGAATCTCTGGGATTTTCTATGTATAGGTTCATATTATCTGCAAAAAGAGATAGTAAACTTCTTCTTTACCTATTTGGATGTCCTTTTTTTTCCCCCTTTCTTGACTTACTGCTCTGGGTGGGACTTCTAGTACAATATTCAACAGGAGTGGTGATAAAGAGCATCCTTGTCTGGTTTCCACTTACAAGGGAATGTTTTCAGTCTCTGTCTGTTGACAATATTGTTGGTCACTAGTTTGGTGTATATGCTATTAATTATGTTGAGGAACTTCTATTAATATTTTGCTGAGTCTTTTTAAGAATTGGTGTTCTGCATCAATTGATCTGATCATGAGGTTCTTTTTCTTTGTTTTATTTATGTGGTGGATTATGTTGATTGTTTTTTCAAATGCTGAATTATCCATGCATACCTGGAATGAATCCCACTTGGTCATGCCCCCCCCCCTTTTTTTTGTTATGTTGGATTTTATTGACTAGTGTGGTAGTTAAGGATGTGTGCCAATTTGGCTTGGCTTTGAGTTTGAGTGGTTTGACAGCTGGATTATGAGATTAGATGCTGTGTAATCATCTCCATGGTAGAATCCACTGTGATCAATTAATCAGTTAAAGAAGAGTTGTCTTCAGGGTGTGACCTGCTTCCAGTATACAAGAAAGGATCTTGCACTTGGCTCAGTCTTCATCTCTGGTTCCTGGACTTGAACTAGTAGCATGCCATTTTGCCTGCTGATATTGGGATTGTGCCATTTTACTTGCTGATCATGGGTCCATCAGCCTCAGTAGCCAGCAGTGGCATGAGTTAGGAGAAGACTCCAGCTCCAGTGGGCCTGGAACAAGAGGTAGAGTTGGGCCCAAGGTCAAGGGACCTTTACCCAAACCCTAGAGCAAACACTCTGAATTCACAATCTGGCCACCCAAACTGTAAGAGAATGGATTTCTGTTTGTTAAAACCATCCATTTGTATTATTTCTTTTATAGCAGCACTAGAGAATTAAGACAGCTAGGATTTCGTTGAGAATTTCTATGTATACATCCATGAAGGATGTTGATCTATAATTTTCTTTTTAAGTGTTGTTTTGCATGGTTTTGGTATGACAGTGATGTTTGCTTCATAAAATGACTTCAAGAGTATTTTATCCTTTTCTTTCTTCTGCAAAATTCTGAGCAAAATTGGTGTCAGCTCTTCTCTGAATGTCTGGTAGAATTCACCAGTGAAGCCATCTGGGCAAGGACTTTTTTTTTTTTTTTTTTCTGTCAAGTGCCTTTTTTTTTAAATGATCTGTTTAATTTCTTCTTATTTTGTTTCTGTTTTGATAAAAAATAAATGATACTATTAAATATGGTATCAGTTGAAGTAGTACATTGACAAGGACTTTCCAGAAATTCAAGGCAGACTCAGAAAATGATGTGGAACTAGGGATATCACTGCTGATGTGAGATGGATCTTAGCTGAAAGCAGATGATATCAGAAAGATATTTACCTGTGTTTTACTGACTATGCAAAGGCATTTGGATATGTGGATCATAATAAATGATGAATAATAGGGCAAAGAATACAATTAAAGAACATTTAATTGTGCTTATTAAGAACTTATACATAGAAAATGACAGTCATACAACAGAACAGGGGGATGCTGTGTGGTTTAAATTCAGGAAAGGTGTGTGTCAGCATGGTATCCTTCCATCACACTTGTCCAATCTGTATCTGAGAATATAATCAGAAAAACTGAATTATATGAAGAAGAATGTGTCATCTGGATTAGGGGAAGATTCATAACAAACTGAGATATGCAGATGACACAACCTTGTTTGCTAAAAGTGAAGAAACTTGAAGCACTTACTGGTGAATATCAAAGACTACAGCCTTCAGAATGGATTATACCTCAATAAAAACAAAATAAAAACCCTCACATCTGGATCAATAAGCAACATCATGACAAACACAGAAAATATTGAAGTTGTCAAGATTTTAATTTATTTGGCTCTACAATCGATCTCATCAGAGCAACAGTCAAGAAGTCAAACAACATATTACATTGGGCACTTCTGCTGCAAAAGACCTCTTGAACGTGTTAAAATGTAAAGATGTTACTTTGAAGACTAAAGTGAACCCAAGCCAAGCCATGGTATTTTCAATCACTTCATATGCATCTGCAGACTGAATAATGAAGAATAAATGTCTTTGAATTATGGTATTGGCAAAGAACACTAACTATAATCTAGTGGACTGCTAGAGGAACAAACAAATCTGTCTCAAAAGAAGTACTGCCAGAATGTTCCTCTGAAATGAGGATGGTGAAACTTTGTCTCACATAATTTGGAATTTTATCAAAAGGAAACAGTTCCTGTTGAAAGACATCATGCTTGGTAAAACAAAGGGTCAATGAAAGAGGAAGAACCTCAACAATTGGATTGACACAGTGTCTGCAAAAATGAGTTTAAACAGCAACATTTGTGAGCATGATGAAGGAACTGGCAATGTATAGTTCTGTTGTATATAGGGTCACTATGAGTCAGAAATGACTAGACAGTACCTAACAATAATATCAACAATAGAGTCAGGGACTTTGGAGAGAAAGTTGGTGACAATTAGCAAATACAGTAAAACCTGTGAAAACTGAAACCTGTGTAAGAGAGAAATCTGTTAGAGAAGGAAAACTCACTGTTTATAAAGTAGCATTCTTAATTGATAATGACAGACAATTGATAAGCATTCTGTAAAGGTGGAAATCTTGTGAGACCTGGAAAAACAAGGCAGTCCCATTAAGTTCTGGTTCTCACAGATTTCACTGTAGTGTCTGTTCTTTTCTATGGATTTGCTAGCATGAATCTTAGCAACAGAAAATCATCCACACATTAATGACTAGCTGTAATCCAATCCTTTCCAACCCAGTGATTCCCAAAAAGTGAAACAAAGGGAAGCATTGAGGGCTCCAGGAAAAAGATTAGGCAATTTGCAAGGTAAATCCACAATCTTCAACTATTTAGAAAGAGCTACTATTAGCTGACCTTTGGAGGGTTCACTGTCGTCATTTATGGACACTGACAAGTAATTCTGGTAAAGCAGTGGGGGAGGAGGATTAAGCACTATTTCTGTGCCAAAATGTTGATACCAGTCTAATGATTTGTTTTAACAAAATCCTTTATTACTAACATTGCTTGAATGAAATGATTTTGAATGTATATAAAAGACATCATGTTATACACATATCTGTATTTATATAGTCCAGTAAATATATCATTATACTGATTTTGTTGATGATAATTTTAGACACTGAACAATAATATAGAGAAAAGATTCTAATAGGATTCTCTTTTTATAATAAAATACACATATACTCACACAATTGTAATTTAAATAGGTACTTAATTATACATGACTTACTACAGATTTTATTTTTATGAAGATTAAATTTACCTATTTTTTTAAAAAAAATTATGCTCCCTAGGAAGCAGAGAATTTTTACCAGGCATATATCTATGTTTACATGACTATGGTGCACATTCACAATATTGAGCTTCAACTGGATGACCTAAACTAATCCAGAGAATCATATGCCTTAAAGTTATTTATTTTAAGATGAATACTGATTTGTGGCAAAATCTATTTTAAAGATTTCTGTCACCAAATAAAAATCCTTTAGAGATTTTATAATATGACAACCTAACAATTTTTTCTAAAATTAAAGAAGATGTGCATTTTACACTATGCAAACTTTAAGACAAAATGCCAAATACTCAAATAAGTCTTTTAACAGGTACTCAAAACATGATTAATAACTACTAACACCAGAAAAAGAGATAAGCCCTTGGGATTTCTGTAGCATATAATAAACCCACATTTAATAAAAGAAATAAAAGACTAACCAGCCTAATACACAATTAGAACCATATCAAACAATATACCTTAGAAGGGTGTAATGTTTTGTATGGGTTTCAATCAATATATGTTTATTTTCTAATATGTCCTATTTTATGTACGTCAAGGTATAGAGATGACAAATGATAACATCATGAAGGTAATAAATATTAGGGGAAATTTTGCAGGTGGAGAGGGATATTTATTTACTTTGTGTGTGTTAAATTTAATCTTCCTGTAATATGTGCATGCTTTATCCATTGAAACGATGCATTTTGTTAATACATGCCCATTGTTGTTGTTGTTATGTGTCATCGAGTCGGACTCGACTCATAGCGACCCCTCCTTGGGTTTCCAAGGCAGTATCACTACGGAAGTAGATTGCCCAACCTTCCTTCTGAGGAGTGGCTGGTGGGTTTGAACCACCAGCCATCTGGTTAGCAGTCAAGTGCCTTAGGAACTATGCTACCAGAGCTCCCAATTATATATGCTCATAATAAGCTAATATTACCTTTCTTGGGTAAGAACCACTTGACAGTGATTTTTTGACAGTTCTAGTCTTTTCAGCTACAAAAAAAAAAAAAAAAAAAAAAGTAGCATGCACTTGTTATTACAAGGCAAATAGTTCAAAGATAAAAGTTACCACTATCATTCCATTCCTATTCTGTCCTTGAGGTAATTAATGTTTTGTGAGTATTATTTACTTGCTTTTTTTTTCAGTTTTTTTATTTAAATGCACTTTTGACTTTACAGTCCCAGTGCTGCAGTGGTTAAGCACTTGGCTGCCAACCAAAGGTCAGCAGTTCCAACCCATGAGCCACTCCATGAGAGAAGATGTGGCAGTCTGCTTCCATAAAGATTACAGCTTTGGAAACCCTAAGGGGCAGTTCTACTCTGTCCTATAGGGTCACTATGAGTTGGAAATGGCTTGACAGCAGTGAGTCTGTTTTGTTTATTTTTACTTTATTTTGCCAATGTATTACTTTAAGATACTTATATCCACTTTTATAAGTGAGTTTGATCTAAAGACGTATATCTCAATATATGTTCTATGAAACGTCATTTTAGCAGAAGTGTTAATTAAGCAGATACAGGATTCTGCAATCAAATATATTTGGCGACTCTGCTTTAATTTTTTTTTAAACATTTGCCAAATGACTTTTCAGATCCTTTCAAAAGACTAATGTTTATTATGAATCTCTGAGAGTAAAGTATACCTTTTGTAGGATTTACCAAATATATATGCCAAAGTACTTCATTTTGATAGAGAGCATCTCAAGAGATTAGTGTCTTACAAACTGCTATTGATGTTGTTGTGTGCCAGCTAGTCCATCCTAACTCATAGTACCCTGTATCTCAGGGTAGAACTTCCCCATAGGATTTCTCAGGTTGTAGTCTTTGTGGAAGAAGCCCTGGTGGCACAGTGGTTAAGAGCTAGGATACTAACAGAAAGGTGAGTGGTTCAAGCCCAACGGTGCTTCCTTAAGAGAAAGATGTGGCAGTCTGCTTCCATAAAGATTCCAAACCCACTGCATTCAATCAATTCTGACTTAGCAACACTATAGGACAGAGGAGAACTGTCCCATAGAGTTCCAAGACTGTAATCGTTATGGAAGCCGACTGTACATCTTTCTACCACAAAATGGCTGGTGGGTTGAAACCGCCAGGACCCTTTAGTGAGCAGCCTACTTCTTAACCACTGTACCACCACAGCCCATCCCCATTAAGATTACAACCTTGGAAACCTTATCAGGCAGTTTGACTCTGTTCATAGGGTGTCTGAAGCAAAATCAACTCGTTGGCAATGACTTTTGTTTGTTTGTTTCATTTTAATCTTTACAGTAGTAGACTGAGAGGTCTTGCTCCCACTGGGAGCCAATGGGTCCAAAGTGGCAAACCTTTAGCTAGCAGCTGAGTGTTTAACCACTGTTCCACCAGGGCTCCTTGTCTTTTGACCTAAACTATGAGAATATCAGCCCATAACTGGTACTTATCTAAATATTTTAGAAACACAGGTTTGTTTAATCATAAAATGACTTGGATAATTTCTCCTACCATGCTTCCCATATAATCCACAGAATCTATATGCCTCATTCATCATTCTCTCATTTGGTTTCCTTTCTATGAATGGACACCTAGATCATTTTTAGCAAAGTACAAGTTTGTTAGAAGCAATACTGAGCAATGGACTGAAGAAGTTCCTCATTCAGATCACAGGGAAACAGGAGGAACAGTATAGATTTTTCATGAACATAACAATTATTTCAAACATGGATCACCAAACTGAGCATACCATATGGAAAGAGGACTCAAAATTGTATTTCATTAAACAAAATTAAAATTATTTTGTTTGTTAATTGCAGTATAACTTTATCACATTAAGTATAATTTTGTTATTGTCGTTGTTGTGTGCCATCGAATTGGACCTGACTCATAGCGACCCCTCCTTGGGTTTCCGAGGCAGTTTCACTACGGACACAGATTGCCCAACCTTTGTTCTGAGGAATAACTGGTGGGTTTGAACCTCCACCCTTCTGGTTAAGCACTTCTGGTTAGTGCCTTAGGCACTACGCTAGCAGAGCTCCTAGTATGATTTTAATAAAATAAAATGTCTTTTATTTTTTTACTTCCTATTCCTCATTGTGTTTACCATTCACAATTTTTCAGTTAAGATATATAGTCATGATACATATCATTTTGGTATTTTAACATCCAATTACCTTTAGAAATAAAAAACTAAATTAAGAAGGTACTCCTTTCATTATGCTCGTTTTAGTTAAATATTCTTCCATTTAGAAAAGCTGTCATTTTAATTTACATATTTTTAAATGCGTATGTTGTTGTTGTTATGTGCCGTCGAGTCGGCCCCGACTCATAGCCACCCCTCCTTGGGTTTCCAAGGCAGTATCACTACGGAAGTAGGATTGCCCAACCTTCCGAGGAGTGGCTGGTGGGTTTGAACCGCCAGCCTTCTGGTTAGCAGTCAAGTACTTTAGCCACTATGCTACCAGAGCTCCTTAAATGCGTATATGTGTGTGTGTGTGTGTGTGTGTGTGTGTGTGTGTATATATGTATTTTTCTTTCTTTTACTAAGAGGTTCACCAGGTTTAAGACAATAATGACCTAAGGCCATTCCAATCCTACAGAGTGGTAACTGTTCTTTCTTAAATTAAACATTTCAATCAAATAGATTCCACACTAGTCATTTAGAATATATTTATTTCAAGAAAATAATGTTAAATTGAAGTTTATTACATTTCTCTCCCTTTCCTCATTAATGATTTAAATAAACAAAAGCATCTTCCATCTGCCAGATACTCTTTGGAAATTTTTCACATATTCATAAGCCTATGGGCCATTACTATTGAAATGTATACAAATGGAAGTATTTTTTTGTTCATGATAGGAAGGATCAAGCTTTTAGAGTTTTGTTCTGCTTGAACTCTTTAGGTTATATGTTGCATGAACCATGTATTCTTATTCAAGCACAAACATTTATTGAAAACACGTACAGAGTCTCAGTGTAAAATGTATTTCCAGGTGAAATGTGGAGTAAGCAGACAAATAAAGAGACAAGGCAGTGGGATAATGGATCTTTTCCTAGGAAGCTGTCTTGAGAAAAGACTAAGGAATTTTGATAGAGAAATAAAACAGACTACATAAGGTGAAAACAGGAGAGAAACCATTATGGTCAAGTCAAGACATGGTCTAGTCAAGAATCAAGTGAAATCAAGAAAATATTCTAGAAGTCTCCATTCTAAGAGACTCCAGTATTAGCAGATTAAACCAATATAGGAAGAAATAGGGGCCTTTATCTCCAGCTGAAAAGACATTATAATTATTTCTATATTTTTTAAAATAAAATATCATGGATCAGAGAATAAATAAAGACAATGTGGTACTTAATCATCTTATATTCTAATTAATAAATGAAAACTTATTTTTTATATTCATCACTTTTTGCTTCCTAAAAAAAAAATAATAATAATAATTTGGATTTCCCTCTCCTAGAGATGTAATACAGTGCTTAAAATTTTAGTATTTTACTGTTGTAGATAAAATGCATTTAGAAAAACTCTGGGTTTATACATGCACTTATTTACTGAGTGCTTAGCAAATGTCAGGAATAGTAGTAAATACTGGGAGGACAATAGTGTAAAATTAAGCATGGCTGCTTCCTTGATGAAACTTACATCAGTCTAGTGAGAGATAGAAAATGCTGACTCATAGGAATATATATAAATACATGAGGAAGTGCTGTCCAGTGCTATGAATTCCTGTACAAGTGGGATTTCATCTAATCAGGTAGATCATGAAAGGCTTCAAGACAAAAATTATGCTTAAGTGATGATACAAAAGATGAGTCAGACTCAGAGAAGGAGGGAAGAACATTCTAGGGAGATGGAAGTATAGTATGTTGGAGAGGATTAAAAAAAAAAAAAAAAGAAAGAAAACCAGGACTCCTTAGCAGAGAAAATAAATAAAAGTTGTAAGATGAGAATAACAGATTACAGAGGTCCTGATCATGCAGGAAATTTCGATCATATCAAGAGTTAGTATTCATACCAAGATAAATAGAAAATCTTTAATAAGCATTAAACAAGTGGTGACACAATGAGATCCAGATGTCACAAAGGTCACTTTGGTTGTCATGAGATGAATGGACTAGACCGGAGCCAGAGTGGATTCAGGTAAATCAGTTCGACATCTGTTACTATAGTTCAGATGAGAAAGGTGGTGATTGGAGAATAGAAGTGAACAGATTTGCTGGATAATTTGCAGGTGAAACTTACAGGATTGGTGGTTGTGTAACAGAACAAGAGGTGTGGAGAATGACTCCCAGATACCTAGATTGCACCAAAGAATCATGGTAATTGTTATTTCAGAAATATGGGCATTCTGGGAAAGTAATTTCAAAAATTTGCTTTTGGACATATTTCCATTGAGGAATCTAGGAGGAAATGTCACAGAAAGAGTTAGATATATGGGTTGGAGCTTGGAGGATTCTGGACTGGAGACATAAATGTCAAACTTTAAAAAAGAATGCAATTAAATGCACAGAAATAGATCTACCGTAATTTGGCTGGTCACAATGGTCAGGTCCTTTCTGATGCAGATTTAACCTCCAAAACATTGGGAAAAATTAAGCCTTCAGTCCCTTGCATCCACGTGTTATAAAATGAATAAATGTTTGGTAAAATTCTGCCATATAAACACTTATCAACACCTGTTCTGCAAAATGGAAAAAAATCTCAATCAACAAATGTCTTGAACTAAAAGGTTTATTCCAAGGCAAAGGTGAAAATGTACTGAAGACAGGTTTAACTTCTTATCTTATTGAACAAAATGATAGAACAGTATACTGAGAAGGACAAATATGATTGAAAGTATCTCTAAACCCTAAGCACCACTCCTAAAGGGTTAGGTTTTTTATAACCAAATCATGTAAGGGTGGAAGTAACCAAGCAACTCTTTCTTCCTAACTACATGTATTGAAAAGTATTTCCAATTTCGCTTATGTTAATTTGTTAGTATTCTGCAAAGGTTTCTTGGGGCTAGAAACTGGCCACAGTCTCTGGCTACTAGCTCCTTATTAGAGTTCTTCACATGTTTATTAGACTCCTTAGATTTTAAGTTGTATGGAGATACAAACACACACATATATAACATCATATAACTATGCTAAAATATTTACTGGATTATACACAATATAATTAAAATGTATATTATATTCCTGAAGCTCCTGGGTTGTCTAAATGGCTAATACATTCAGCTGCTCACCAGTCCACCAAGAGGTGCCTCAGAAGAAAGGACTACTGATCTAGTTTCACACAATCACCTATTGAAAACCCAAAGAAGCACAGTTCTACTTTGATACACATGAGGTCTCTATGAGTTGGAGTTGAGTCAACTTGATAGCAACAAGTTTTTTTTTGTTGTGGTGGTTTTGCTTTTTTTTGTTGTTGTTGTTATAATATATACCTAGGAAATGCATATAAATTGAAATAATACCTAGGAAATCCATATAAAATGAAATAATAAAATAATGAAAGAGACTCCGACTCACCTCTAAGAAACTAAACCATCTAATGATGCTTTGTAGAAGAGGATGAGCTTGCAAAGAAAAGAAAAGGAGTGGGTGAGTTCTACGTTTATGTGTACATATTTGTGGTGTGGCTGGGGGAGACTAGGAAGTGAGTGGAGCCATTTGGAAAGCTAAGGAAGACAAATTTGTCTGTCATTTTGTCGTACTATGGTGGCTTGTGTGTTGCTGTAAGGCTGGAGGCTATGCCACCAGTGTTTCAAATGCCAGTAGGGTGGCCCATGTTAGCCAAGTTTCAGCAGAGCTTCCAGACTAAGACAGACTTGCAAGAAGGAAGAGGCCATCCACTTCTCAAACAATTGGCTACTGAAAACCTTATGAATAGCAGTGAATCATTATCTGATAATGATCTGGAAAACTTTATGAATAGCCCTGAAACATTGTTTAATATAGTGCCAGAAGATGAGCCCCTCAGGTAAGAAGGCACTCAAAATATGACTAGGGAAGGTCTGCCTCCTCAGAGTAGAGCCAACCTTAATGAGATGGATGGAGTAAAGCATTCAGGACTTCCATTTGCATATGTGGCACGTTTCAAGATGAGAAGAAACAACTGCAAACACCCATTAATAAGCTGAACGTGGAATGTACAAAGTATGAATCAAGGATGATTGGATTGTAAAAATGAAATGGAATGCATAAAGATCGATAACCAAGGCATTAGTGAGCTGAAAGGACTAGTTTTGGCCATTTTGAATCAGACAATCATATGACCTACTATGCTGGGAATAACAAACTGAAGAGGAATGGAGTGGCATTCATCATCACAAAGGATGTATTAAGATCTATCCTGAAGTACAATGCTGTCAGTGATAGGATAGTATCAGTACGCCTACAAGGAAAACCAGTACTACTACTATTATTCAAATTTACGCACCAACCACCAAAGCCAAAGATGAGGAAATTGAAGATTTTTACCAACTTTGCAGACTGAAAATGAAAAACATGCAATCAAGATGTATTGATTATCATTGATGATGGAATGCAAAAGTTGGTAACATAGAATAATCACCAGTACTTGCAAAATATGGCCATGGTGACAGAAATAATGCTGAAAATTGCAAGGTAGATTTTTACAAGACCAATGACTTATTCATTGCAAATATTGTTTTTTCAACAACACAAACAGCCACTATAGATGTGGACTAAGCCAGATGGAGTACACAGGAATCAAATTGATTACATTTGTGGCAAGAGGGGATGGAGAAGCTCAATATCTTCAGCCATGAGCTGACTGTGGATCAGACCATCAAATGCTCATATACAAATTCAAGTTGAAGCTAAAGACAATTAAAACAAGTCCACAAGAGCCAAAATATCTCCTTGATTCCATCCCTCCTGAATTTAGAGACCATCTAAAAAACAGATTTGATGCATTGAACACCAGTGAACAAAACCAGAGGAATTGTGGGATGACATCATTCATGAAGAAAGCAAAACGTCATTCAAAAGATGAGAAAGGAAGAAAAGACCAAAATGGATGTCACAAGAGACTGAAACTTGCCCTTAAATGGGTAGTAGCTAAAGCAAATGGAAGAAATCACAACATGAAACAGGTGAACAGAAGATTTCAAATAGCAGCTCAAGAAGACAAAGTCAATTATTATAATGAAATATGCAAAGCCCGAGAGTTAGGAAACTGAAAGGAAAGAACACACTCAGGATTTCTCAAGCTGAAAGAACTGAAGTAAATATTTAAACCTCAATTTGCAATATTGAAAGATTCTATGGGCAATATATTGAAAGATGCAGGAAACATCAAAAGAATGAAGGGAATACACATAGTCACTGTACCAAAAAGAACTGGTCGATCTTCATCCATTTCAGGAGGTGGCATGTGATCAAGAACCAATGGTACTGAAGGAAGAAGTCGAAGCTGCACTGAAGGAATTGGCGAAGGACAAGGCTCCAGCAATTAACACAATATCCATCGAGATGTTTCGACAAACAGATTCCATGCTGGACGCACACACTCGGTTATGCCAAGAGATTTGGAAAACAGATGCCTGGTCAAATGACTAGAAGGCATCCATATTTGTACCTATTCCAAAGAAAGGTGATCTCACAGAATGTGGAAATTATTGAACAAAATCATTAATACCACACGCAAGTAAAATCATAGTGAAGATAATTCAAAAACTGTTGCAGCAGTATGTTGACAGAGAACTTCCAGAAATGCAAGCAGGATTGAGAAAAGGACATGGAACAAGGGGTTTCATTGCTGATCTCTGATGAATCTTGGCTGAAAGCGAAGAATACCAGGAAAATGTTTACTTGTGCTTTATTGACCATGCAAAAGCATTTGATTGTGTAGATCATAACAAATTATGGATAACCTTGAGAAGACTGGGAACTCCAGAGCAGTTAATTGAGCTCATGAGGAATCTGTACATAGAGCAGGAGGCTGTTGTTCAAACAACAAAGGGACACTGCATGGTTTAAAATCAAGAAGGGAGTGCATCAGTGTTGTATCCTTTCACCATACTTAATCTGTATGCTGAGCAAATAGTCTGAGAAGCTGCACTATATGAAGAAGAATGTGGCATCAGCATTGGACGAAGGCACATTAGCAACCTGTGATATGCAGATGACACAACCTTACTTGCTGAAAGTGAGGATGACATGCAGCACTTACTGATGAAGATTGAAGACTACAGTATGCAGTATGGATTATGGCTCAATATAAAGAAAAAAAAAATCTCCTCACAACTGGACCTATAAGCAGCATCATGATAAATGGAGAAAAGTTTGAAGTTGTCAAAGACTTCGTATTACTTGGTTCTACTAGCAACACCAATGGAGGCAGCAGTGAAGACATCAGACAACACACTACATTGGGCAAATCTGCTGCAAAAGACCTCTTTCAAGTGTGAAAGCTGGACAATGAATAACAAAGACCTAAGAAGAGTCGATGGTTTTTAGTTGTAGTGTTAGCAAAGAATACCGAGAGTACCATGGACTGCTAAAAGAACTAACAAATCTGTCTTGGAGGAAGTGCAGCCAGTATGATCCTTGGAGGTGAGAATGGCCCGGCTTTGTCTCACCTACTTTGGTCACATCAGAAGGGACCATTCTCTGGAGCAGGATGTCATGCTTGGTAAAGTGGAGACTCAATGGAAAAGGGGAATGCCCTCAACAAGATGGATTCACACAGTGGCCGCAACAATGTGCTCAGGTATAGCAAGGATTATGAGGCTGGCGCAGGACTGGGCAGTGTTTCCTTCTGTTATACATAAGGTTGCTATGAGTCAGAGACAACTTGATGGCACCTAACAACAACAGCACCTATGGAGGATATGTTGTGTAAGTAAAAGTGTCCACATGTACTCTCATGGTCTCTGTCCACATATAAATATTTCTTTATGTAAATTTTTTTTCTGTTTTTATTATCAGGGGTTATTTATATCAGCTTTCTAAGTCCTACTGTGATAGCAGAGATCTCTTCAAAATATATCTCTTCTCTCTTCTCAGTAGCTGAATAATAGAAAAGGGCTAACAGTTATAAGGTTCATATTTTCATGTCCCTTCTACTAAAGAATAATTTTAAAGATAGAACAGTAGTAACTGTTCTGCTTTCCTCTTTGTCTCGTTATTTATACTTCATCTTCTATTTACTTTAAAAAACAAAACAAAAAAAGGTATTTTTGCTGGAAATACCTTCAAAATAATGTACAGTTCAAAAGAGCTTCTTGTTGCAAAGATAAAACGGCATTTTGCAAAAAAAAAAAAAAGACAATTTTGAAAAGCATCATCATAGCTTTATATGATAGCTAAAGTATAGACTTCAGAGGAGCACAAATAAAGGGAGATAAAGCCAGTAAAACAGGAGATAAATTATAAATTATTTTATTGTTTAAAACCCCAAGGAAATTTCATTTGAAGTCTCTAAAAGCACAAATGAAACTTTTAACCAAGAGAATGAATGATGTGATGAAATTAGGGAGTGCTGAGCTTATTAATTAAGATCTGCTGACATCCTGGCTGGTTGCTATGACCCCAAACAGCAACTATATTTACACTAGCCTTTTAGTCTCTAGGCTGAAATTCCCCTTTAAGACTCTGTCCATACAAATCATCCAAGTGAAGTCACCACTCTGAGCACAGGAAATAATGTATGTAGAAAAGTAGTAAGATCAATCTTAAAGCATTTTCTAAGTTGAGCACCCTTGCTTCTCTGCAATTTATTATTTTATGGTTTTGTTGGGGGAGGGCTTGAATTTATTCTACTTATTTGATTCAGTCCTTAACAGTGAAGTGGGTTCCCAAACAGTCAAGCTAATTTTAAACAATAATGATATTATCTTTAAGCATTATTAATTCCTATTACATCTGGAGCAAAGAAGAGTGAGGAAAATCAAAGACACAAGGAGATACTTAGTACAAAGGACTAATGGACCACATGAATCCAAGTCTCCATGGCTCTGAGACTAGAAGAATTAGAAGGTGACCAGGTACTATTTCTAACTGCTCTGAAAGGGATCACAATAGAAGGTGCTGGGCAGAGTGGGAGAAAAATGTAGAACAAAATTCAAAATCAAAAAAGACCAGGTACACCTACCTGTCTGAGGAGCTCTGGTGGCATAATGCCTAAGGCATCTGACTGCTAACCAGAAGGCTGGTGGTTCAAACCCACCAGCCACTCCTTGGAAGAAAGACTGGACAATCTAGTCTACTTCCATAGAGATACTGCCTCAGAAACCCAAGGAGGGGTTAGTACGAATTGGAACTGACTCGATGGCAGTGAGTTTGGTTTTATACCAGTCTGATAGAGACTGGTGGAACTCCCAATATATTGCTCTTAGACTTCCTTCAAGCCTGGAACTAAATTCACTCTCATGACTAAACTTTCAGCCAAATGGCAGATAGGATTATAATGTGATGTATCAGAGAAGTACTCACTTATTTGAACAAACAACAATGTAAGATCAAAAGGGAAGCATTTGCCCATGGATAAAGCTCAGAAGCAGGAAAGGCTAGGAAAGAAGGATGAAAGAAACTGGTAAACACAGGGAGAAAGTGGGAAGATGCTGTTACATTATGGAGATTGCAGTGAATGTCACAAACCAAAATGAGTATGAGTTGTTGAATGGAAAAGCAACTTACTCTGTAAACTTTCCCCAAAATCACAATAATAAATAAATATACATGTATATTTAGAGTTTAGATGAAGAAAAAGAAATATACATGCTATTGTTAGCTGCCTTCCAGGCAGCCCCTCCGTCATGGCAACCTCATGCACAACAGAACTAAACATTGCTTGGTTCTGCACCATCACCACGATTGGCTGAAATCATACCACCGTGATCCATGGGATCCTCATTGGCTGATTTTCAAAAATAGATCCCCAGGCCTTTCTTCCTAGTCTACCTAAGTCTAAAAGTTCTTCTGAAGCATTTTTGCAACAAGCAAGCCTCCACTGACAGACGGATGGTGGCTGCTTGAGCTGCACCGGCTTGAAATCGAAAGTAGGTATCCTGTTCTGAAGGCAGAGAGGAGAATTCTACTATTGAGCTATCATTGTCATCAATAAAATATATATACCAAAAAAAAACCCAAACTCACCACCCTCGAGTCGGTTCTGACTCATAATAACCCCTCCTTGGGTTTCCGAGGCGGTATCACTACGGAAGTAGATTGCCCAACCTTCATTCTGAGGAGTGGCTGGTGGGTTTGAACCTCTAGCCTTCTGGTTAGCAGTCAAATGGCCCAGGCACTACACTATAGAGCTCCTAAAATACATATAAATACCCCTAATTCTACCCAGAAATGTATTTCTTTTTCACTCTCAACTTAGTAAGACGACACTCACTTGATATGACCTTACACATGAGAATTATGAAATAACACCAAATAAAAATTAGCAAAATTAAGTTGGTTTATACTCATTTTACATTCTCCCACAGTAATAGTTTGTTATTCACTTCCAAAAAGCAAGACACCTTTCAAAAATTCAATCTCTAGTCAACATTTCTGGAAACCAACTAAAGCATAAAATAAAGCTTTAAGTCATTTTTCTACAATGGTCTATGTGTAATCAATAAATATAAATAAAAGAGAACATAGAGTTTAACATGTCACCTCACATTGTAAGGAGTAGGAATTACTCTAATAGCAAAAGTGATTCTCCTTTTATATAATCACTTATTTGAATACTTTACAATGTGTAATAATAAAATGCCATATTCTTCAAGAGAGAAAATATTTCATAATGATAGCATTTTTACTTTTATAAAAAAAAAATCATCTCTTCTTAAAATCAACTGTAACATACCCCCTTCCAATAAATGGTTAATTGAATTTATTTCTATTTCATATATTGGAATATTCTGTTATATACAGCCATAACCATGTGTAAGACAGTATCAGATTCATTTGAACATTTGACTAAGTTTTCTATAGATAGCATATTTAATTGATTTTAAGATAATGTCAAAATATATCAGAATCTATGTAAAATGATATCCTAGGTAAATAATTGTTCCTCTTTTTCACTGAAATTTAAAACTGCTTTTCCAATCAATGATATTTGTTCAAAGAGCAGGTTCAAGGGGTCAGTGACACATTCTAAACTAGAAAAGTTTACTGGAAAAGATGATTTGTGTTAACATTTAGCTAATAAACATTTTGCTTCTACAGCTTCAAAAATTGGACAATTTGTAAGGGCTTCACCAAATGCTATTATTTAAACTCAAAGAGATTGTTTCAAGAATTAATCTTGCAATTAAAATATTACTATTAAAATATATTTGATTACTTTTCTCATGAGAAAAAAATAACTAACAAAAAGATGGAATTTTTTAAAATGCCAAGATGTATAATAAATATGCTATTTAGCTTTTACTCACCATGGGATACATTTGGCTCAAAATTACATTTAACATTTATAAATCCTAATGGGATTTTTTTGTACTCTTAGCAATTATCAATGTCATACAATGATGAAGCTTTGATGGTACTGCTGTGAAAAGTTCGAGGTATGTTATAACCACAACACAATGGTTGAGAATAATTGATCTACTGCAACTTCTTTCTCTACAGTGGCAGAGTCTTAGGGCAGAAAGGGACAAAAACACATTAAAGGGTATTTTTACTCACAAATGGCAGTACCAGTGACATAAGAAATATATTCATCATTTTCCCTCAACTTTACTAAAATGAAATAACACAAGCTTTCTATGAGAAATTTATATAATTAGATATGTCTTCTTTAAGGGGAAAAAAAATCAGGAAGGAAGCCAGTTATTTTAAAGCATGTTTATTCCAGCACTATGCCACTCCTCGGGAGCTCTGGTAGCATAGTGGCTAAAGCACTTTGACTGCTAACCAGAAGGCTGGCGGTTCAAACCCACCAGCCACTCCTCAGAAGAAAGGTTGGGAAATCCTACTTCCGTAGTAATACTGCCTCGGAAACCCAAGGAGGGGTCGCTATGAGTCGGGGCCGACTTGATGGCATATAACAACAGCATGCCACTCCTCAGAAGGAACGTTGGGCCGTCTACTTCCATAAGAGATACTGCCTCAGAAACCCAAAGAGGGGTTGTGATGAGTTGGATCCGACCGAAGGGCAATGAGTTTGCTTTGGTTGTTTTATGTACTGATGGCACTGTGGTTAAAGCATCCGGCTGCTAACAAAAAGGTCAGCAGTTCCAACCCTCCAGCTTCTCCATGGGAGAAA
>NW_006921662.1:375245-376602 GCF_000298275.1 Orycteropus afer afer
AAAAAGATTTAACATCAGTCCTTTTAATAAAATCGGTCTTAATGGATCTGAAATGTAAACCTCAGTATTTAATTGGACATCGAATTTGTTAAGACATGTTTTAAATATGTGTGGAAAGGTGAAAAACATGTCTAGAATAGGATAAAGTAGTAGTTCATAAATTGTTCTTATTATTTATCTCTTGGGCTTATTACTGAACTTGAAATACAATTACTATTGTTTTTTTTTTTTCCTTTTCTGTTTTCCTTCTCCAGTCAAATATTTTGCCCCAAATATACTATACAAACTCAGTATCATTTTCATTACATATTTTATATAAGTAAACCAATTTAAAAAAAAAGAATTAATTTTTAATAAAAATGACTAAAATATGACACAAATCTAATGCATTAATAGAGCAACTAGTGGTAGATAGTATAGCAGGACTTTCAGGAAACTCAATAAAGTTAAGAAGAAAAGTTTCTGTAAAGATTTGGAATATTAGCCAAAACTAAATGAGACCAAAAGATGACCATGCAAACAAACATCATATTCAAAAACCTCAAGTCAGATATTATTTTAATATGGTCCAAGTTTAGAACAAAAGAATGAGAGTGGAAATTCAATGATTAAGATAAAAATATAGTCAGTTGAGAAGCTGAGAATGATTCATATCATGGAAAGCCTCATCATGAGTGTTATTTATTTATTATTCATTAAAGTCCTCGGAAGGAAAGTTGGGTAATCTACTTCCATAGTGATACTGCCTCAGAAACCCAAGGAGGGGTTGCTATGAGTCACATCTGACTCTACAGCAGTGAGATTCTTTTTTTTTTCCTTTAAGTACACTGGAAAACAAATGAAGTTACTTAACCTGGAAAGAATATTCTACTCTGTGGGAAAATAAATAGTGAGAGCACAAAGATGTCAGCAGGAAGACCAGATAGCCTGAGCAAGACAGCAGTAGCAATGTTGTTAGAGAGGTGAATGGAGCCTGGAAATATTTTGGAGGTACAGCCAATAGAGATTGCTGATGGATTTGATGTTACTCTGAGACTAATGGAGGAATCCAGAAGATGCCAAGTTTTCCATTTCTTTAAGGGGCTGGATGAATAGTGGTATAATTTACTGAGAAAACAAAACCAAACAAAAAATGCAGGACAGAGAATAAGGAATGCTGTTTTGGAGTGCTGGTGTTTTGGCTTATAAATGGTACTAGAAGTCGTAGGCATCTATGAGATAATCTAGGTGGATGGAGAAGGAAAGTTCTTAAGTATGATTAGAGCCATTATAACTTTATTTCTCAAACTCTTATTAAATGCCTGGACCAAAAATGATGTCTGGGAAAGTTAGATGAAAGTATAGATTATCTTTCCAC
>NW_006921662.1:376947-383539 GCF_000298275.1 Orycteropus afer afer
AAGGAGATTTCTTCATTATGGCAGGGAAAATGAAAAACAAATACTGACTTCATTGCATGAGGAACGTGTGTGTTTTCTTCTTTCTGATAATGGGTGTTAAGTAAAACTACAGTCCTCTCTTTACCTCTCCTGCCAGGAAACTTCATGTTATGTTTTATATTTAATCCAAGCTAGGTTGATTTGTTTTCCTTCTATTTCTATCACAACAGCCCAATTTCATGTCTATTTTGACAACTGCCTCAAGCCTTTTGTGTTGAAGTTTATATAAGATTATTCTCTCTCCATTTAATGGATGAATAAATTAAGGCCCAGTTTTTGTTGTATGTTACTGTCAAATCAATTTCGACACTTGGTGATGCCACATGTGCTGAGTAAATCTGACCCAGAGTTTTCAAGACTGTGACTTTTCAGAAGGCTTATGTCCTGAGATACATTTAAGTGGGTTTGAACTACCAACCTTTCCACTAGTAGTTCAGTAGTTACCTCTTTCCACCATTGAGGGAGCTTAACACTCAAAAAGACTATCATTTAACTAAGGTCATATAGCAAGAAAGTGAAAGAACCAACATATCTTCAAATCCTATGATTTACCTTTTTTTTTTTTAATCTAATGTCTGTTTAGATTAACTTTATATATGCATATGTCTCTGTGAGAAATAAAACCTAAGAAGAATAATCTTTTGGTTAAACTGGTAATTTGTCCAGTAAATTATGGCAATAAAAATGCTACCTTATATTTCAATAGCACTTATAATTTGCAAAATGCTTTTATATAAATCATATTGATCTTTGTGGTTATTCATCATTAAGCCATATTTCAATTTATAGATTATAAAATAGAAAAGATTTAGAGAAAGATAAATGAAAAATCCTGGGGAGAAAATTTAAAAGCATTTGGGGGCTATCTGGCTTGAAGGAAGGAAAACTGAGTGCTTTCAATTGCCAATATAAAAGATAATTATAAAGCAGGGGATTGAAAGTGGTTTTTCACCTTCTCAGTAGGCACACTGGAGAGAACAAACTCATATGAAATTCAAATGAGATATTTAGAACATCCTAAAATCAATTTGCCAGCAAAGCTAACCTAAAAATAAATACCAAAAACTCATATATAAAGACATAGCAAAGGCATAACAAATATAATTCATTGGGCTAATGAACAGAAACTACAAAAAGAGTATTAACCAAACAAATGGAACTGCATTATTAGGGATAAATAGAAATATTCTGTATAGCATTTGCATAGCAGAATGTTGGTAAAAGTTAATATAACCTTAGGGTTGGAGACAGCATCTGCTTAAGCAATGAAAGGAGACAATGCTGAAGTGAATCTCTCAATAATCTGAATCACAGCACTTTAAAACACATTGGCAGAGATTATGGGCCAGAAAGAGGGTAAACAATGAAATAATTTAGAGAATTTGCTAATAGGAAACTCTGAGAATAACAGCAATGAATCATGACCCTGAATATAAGGTTTCTAAAGAAGAGCTAAAAAGAAAAAGTGTCTGAATAGTCTAAAGACTTAGGTAGCAAAAGAGTAACTCACCAGAATGGAAAGACAGAAGGAACAAAATGAGTAAGAATTTTAAAAAAGAAAAAAAAAATATATAGTTCACGGTGTTATAACAAGATGTATGAATTCAATATGAATTCTGTGGCTTCATGGTAGGAAATGCTTTTAAAATAATAAAAATGTACTATAAAATCTCTGACGTTGATGATGGTTTAAAATAGACAACCATCTGGGTTACATGGTATAGAAAGCACTATCATTGGAGAAGTGACAACCAAAAAATGTTCTCAGATCCCTTTCAGGAAAATGATTCAATATTAAAATATTCTGCTACAATTATATTTTTATCAAGTTTTTCTTGCAAGGTTACTAGTTTTTACTTTATATAGTTAACTGTCATGTTTTTGGACACACAGCTAAATGAATACCATATCTCCATATAAACTGTACCATATATTCTTATACAATGTTTCTTATTACCCTGTTAAAGATTTTTTTATTTTTAATTATAGACCCTATTTTGTTGATCACTAAGTGCCCTCTTCTTACCTTCTAACTCTAATGATCATCTGTAGCTAAGCATCACCAGGTTTGGATGCCTACCCTTAACCCCTTCATACCAAATGGTTAGGTTATTCAATATCTACCCTTAAATTTTCTTTCTCTTTTTTTTTTATAATGAGTTTTTGGTGAAAGTTTACTCAACAAGCTAGGTTCCCATTTCACAATTTCCACAGAAATCGTTCAGTGACATTAGCTACATTTATCACAATGTCAACATTCTCCTTGTGTTCTATTTGTCCCATTTCCATTACCCTAGTTTCCCTGACACCTACCATGTATGGCTTTGAGTAACTGTTCACTTTTGGTCTCATACTGAGAGTTTTTAAGTAAAGCATTGATGTTAGTGGCAAGATCCTTTATTTTGTATACCACTCCACTATTTCACTAAAGGTTGATCTCAAGGTATAGGCTTGGTTCTAGGATTAAAGAGTGTCTCAGGGCAATAGTCTCAAGGAGCCCTCCTCAGTTCTCTACTGTTGCAGTTTGTCTTGCTTTTATAAAATAAATAAATAAATATTTGAGTTCTGCTCCACATTTTTCTCCCATTCTACATGGGAGTAACTATTGTGACCCTGGTAGGAATGATCAGTAGTGGTAGCCAGGCATCATTTAACTGTTCTTGTCTCAGGATACATAAAGTTGTGGCCCATGTAGACTTTAATGCTTCTCTGAGCTTTTGGTTACCTTCTTACTGTTTCCCTTCTGGCAAGTAGAGACATGTAGTTGTGAGACAACTAACCAGCTTCTTACAAGCTTTTAAGACCCCAAACAAAACACACTTCATTGCTAAAAGCCATCTCAGATATAATAGCCTCAATTTCTTCCTCTTTTGTATGTTCTTTTCCAGTATTTCCCATCTTTGTATATTGCACCATCATTCATTCAGTTTTCCAAAATAAAAACTTCAGTGTCAATCTTAAATCTTTTCTTTTTCTCATACCATCAAAACACCATCATGAAAACTGTGTCACTTCTATCTTCAAAATATTTTGCAAATTTAATCACTTCTCACTTTCTGGCATCTATTCTACTTCATGCCAACATTATCACCTTTCAAAATTCCTACAATAGTGGCCTTTTAGCCACTTTTAGTCTATTCTCCAAATAGGAGCCAGAGCATTTTTATTAAAACATACATCTGAGCATGTCCTTTACATAATTAAGCAACATTTCATTCCTAGAGCCTCTGCATTGGCTGTTCCTCTTTCCCCAGAAATAAGCATGGTTTACAACTTTATTTCATTTAGTTCCCTATTAAAATTTGCCTTCCTTAGAAACTTTTCCTAACAACCCCCTTGAAAAAAGCTGACCATCTGCTTCTATTCTCATTTCATTTTTATTTTTCTTAAATTTTTCATTATCTGACATTAGATAATGTATATACTGTTATGGTAATTATCTCGAAGCTCAACAGAGGTTAAGAGTTTGATCATTTTAATTACTGTTCCATCTCCAGTACCTGGAACAAACTAAAAACTATGTATTGAATAAATTAATAAATGTTACTATTGTCAATCATGTTTCAAAGTTTGCATTTTCTTGCTATTTCTTTGCAAACTTTCCTTCTCACCTTAAATATATTTCTTATAAACAGCATTGCATTTTCACAGTGTCACACACTCTCTATCAGAATTTCATGTCCTTCTATATTAATTTTTCCTTTATAATGTATTGGTTTTCTATTGCTGCTATAACAAATTATGACAAACTTTCCATTTACAATAACATAAATTTATTATCTCACAGTTCTGTAGGTCAGAAGTACAGGTGAGCTTGGCTGGTTTCAATGCTTTAAGTCTCCCAAGGATGAAATAAAGGTGTTGGCTGGTCTACACTTTCATCTGGAGGCTATGTAGAATCCATTTCCAAGTTCATTCATATTGTTGGCAGTCTGATTTTACGGGGTTATTAGATTGCGATCCCTGTTTCCTGGCTGGTTGTTAGTCTGTACTCACTTTCAGCTTCTAATGATGTTTGGCATCCCCTGGCTCATGGTCCCATAAAATCTTGAAAGCTAGAAATTGCAGGTCTAGCCCTTCTCACACTTCAAATTCCTCTGACCGCTCCTTCTGCCCCATTACTCCTTTTCTCATGTCTCTCTCACTAGAGCCAAAGTTGGCTACTTTTAGAGGCTTATGTAATTAGACTATATATACTTGATTGTCCATGGAATATTCAATATTCTTCGGCAACACCATAAGCTAGGACAAACTGCTTATTTCAAGTAAACCGTTTGATGGCAATGGGAAACCTTAGTATCATCTGCAATATCCCTTTTGCCATAAAGGGTAACATATTCATAGGTTATAGAGATTAGTATATGGACAACTTTGGGGGCAATCTGCCTACCTATTGTAAATAAGTAGTAAAGATTCTATAAGTGAATAAATAACCATAAATAAGTAACTTTTCTTACCATGTTATTGTTGTTAGGTACAGTTTAGTAGGTTCTGACTCGTAATGACCCTATATGTTGTGTCGTTGTTATATGCCTTCGAGTCAGACCCGACTCATAGTAATCCCTCCTTGGGTTTCCACAGCGGTATCACTACAAAAGTAGATTGCCCATCCTTCCTTCTGAGGAGTGGCTGTGGGTTTGAACCTTCTGGTTAGCAGTCAAGTGCCTTAGGCACTATGCTACCAGATCTCCTTAACAACCCTATATACAACAGAATAAAACACTGCCCACTCGTATGCCATCCTCACAATTTTTGCTATGTGTGAGCCCATTGTTGCAGCCACTATGCCAATACATCTTGTTGACAGTTTTTCCCTCTTTCAACAACCCTCCATTTTACCAAGTATTTTCTCTAGACACTTCCCTCCTAACAACATGTCCAATGTACATGAGATGTTTCATCACCCTTGCTTCTAAGGAGCATTCTGGCTTCCAATACAAATTTACTCATTCTTCTGAGTCTGTGGTATATTCTGTATTCTTCACCAACAACCAACACCACAATTCAAATGGTTCATTTCTCCATTGGTCTTTCTTATTCATTGTCCAGTTTTCATATAAATATAAGGCAACTAAAAATAACGTCACATAAGTCCGATGCACCTTAGCCCTCAAAGGTACATCTTTGTCTTTTAACACTTTAAATAAACTTTTGCAGCAGATGTGTCCAAAATGATAAATCATTTGATTTCTCGACTTCCATTTCCCTGGAAAGAAAGGTGTTGATCATGAATCCAAGTAACATGAAATCATTGACAACTTTAATCTTTTCTCTATTTATCACAATGTTGCTTATTGGTCCATTTGTGAAGATTTTTGTTTTCCTTATGTTGAAATGTAACCCACACTGAAGGCTATACTCTTTGAGGTTCATTAGTAACTGTTCCAAGTTCTCTTCACTATCAACCAGCAAGGTGGTGTCATCTGCATATCGCAGGTTGTTAACAAGTCTTCCTCCAATCCTGATGGTGTGTTCTTGTTCACATAGTCCAGCTTCTCAGATTATTTGCTCAGCATAAGAAAAGATTGAACAATTTTCTCTTTTTCTTTGGAGATAAGTAATTTCAAAAGAATATGCTGAAGTGTAAATATTTCTCATATTTTAACTTCTAGGCTTATGTCTTCTCAGTACAGTATAACATTTCCCTATTACTTATTATTTTTTCTCTACCTGTTGCTGCTTTTGATCCTACCTGATGCCTTCTCTTTTCTGAAGCAACATGATTTCATTAGGGTCATATCCCAACTAATATTTGTTTTCTTACTTTGATTGCTAGCTCTCTTAGGTGATTTATTGTTTGCTTTTATTGCTTTGGGGCAAGGGTGACTTAGTGGCAGCTGTCCTGGGAAAGTGGAGACAAACTTAGCTATGACACCCTTGCTGAGGTATCAGAAAGAAACCTCTCTGGACCCTGCTCTTCTCAAGGTGCTCATTCTCAAGAAACAGACAGGCTTCAGCCAGTCTTTTCAGTTTTTCCTCAAGGAGACAGCTTTGCTCCTCAGCATTTGAAAGAGGTCTTTTTCAGCCAACTTGCCCAGTGCTATTCATTGTCTGATGTCCAGACTGCTACTTGCATTGGCATCGATTGTAGAACCAAGCAATGTGAAGTCTTTGACAACTTCAATCATTTCTCCATTAATAGTGATGCTGCTTATAGACCCAGATGTGAGGATTTCTGTTTTCTTTATATTGAGATGTAATCCATACTGCAGACTGTAGTCTTCAATCTTCATCAGTAAGTGCTTCAAGTCATCCTTACTTTCAGCAAGCAAAATTGTGTCATCAGCATATTGCAGGTTATAAATGATTCTTCCTCCAATCCTGATGCCACATTCTTCTTCATATAGTCCAGCTTCTTAGATTATTTGCTCAGCATACAGATTGAATAAATACAGTGAAAGGATACAACCCTGATGCACTCCCTTCTTGATTTTAAACCATGTAATATTCCCTTTTTCCATTTGAATGACAACCTCCTGGTCCATGTACAGGTTCCTCATGAGTACAATTAAGTGTTCTGGAATTGCCATTCTTCTCAATGTTATCCACAATT
>NW_006921662.1:384298-389498 GCF_000298275.1 Orycteropus afer afer
ATTCATTTTGGTCTTTTCTTCTATTTCTTCCTTTTAATGACCTCTTGCTTTCCTCATGGGTAATGTTCTTGATGTCATCCCACAATTCTTTTAATTTTTGGTCATTGGTGTTCAATGCATTAAGTCTATTCTTTAGATGGTCTCTAAATTTAGGAGGGATTTATTAAAGGTCATATTTTGGTTCTCGTGTACTTGTTTTAGTTGTCTTCAACTTCAAGTTGAACTTGCATATGAGCAATTGATGGTCTGTTCCACAATCAGCTCCTGGCCTCATTTTGGCTGAAGATATTGAGCTTTTCCATGTCCTCTTACCACAGATGTAGTCAATCTGATTCCTGTGCACTCCATCTGATGAAGTCCACATATATTACCACTGTTTGAGTTGTTGACAAAAGGTATTTGTAATGAATAAGTATTTGGTCTTGCAAAATTTTATCATGCAATCTCCAGTGTTTTTTCTGTCACCAAGGCCACATTTTCCAACTACCGGTAATTCTTCTTTGTTTCCAACTTTTGCATTCCAGTCCCCAGTGATAATTAACACATCTTGATTGCATGTTTGATCAATATCAGACGGCAAAAGCTGATAAATATCTTCAATTTCCTCATCTTTGGCTTTGATGGTTGTGCATAAATTTGAATAATAGTCATATTAACTGGTCTTCCATGTAGGCCTATGGATGTTATCCTGTCACTGACAGCATTGTACTTCAGGACAGAACTTGAAACATCCTTTGTGATGATGAATGCCACACCATTCCTCTTCAAATTGTCATTCCTGGCATGTTGTTGTTGTTGTTGTTTGCTGTCGAGTTGGCCCTGACTCATAGCGACCCCTCCTTGGGTTCCTGGCATAGTAGATCATAAAGTTGTCTGATTAGAAATGGCCAAAACCAGTCCATGTCAGCTCACTAATGCCTAAGATATCAATCTTTATGTGTTTCATTTCATTTTTGACAACTTCCAATTTTCCTAGATTCATACTTTATAAATTCCATGGTCTGATTATTAATGGATATTTGCAGCTGTATCTCCACAATTTGAGTCATCCCATAACAGCAAATATAGACAAAGGCTTTACTTTTATCCATATCAATGAAGTTGGTTCTACTTTGATGAGGCAGCTTTTTCCCTGTCGTATTTTGAGAGCCTTCTGACATAAGGGGGCTTGTCCTCCTACACTGTATCAGACAATGTTTCTGGGCTCTTCATAAAGTTGCACAGTAATGTATCAGACAGTGTTTCTCTGCTATTCATAACGTTTTCCCTGGCCAATACTTTGAGAAGTGGATGGCCTCTTCCTTCTTCCTAGTCTGTCTCACTCTCTAAGCTGTGTTGAAACCTGTGTACCACGTGGGACCCCACTGGTGTTTGAAAGACCTGTGGCACAGCCTCAAAAATAGTTAACATCCATTAAAACCCCTACAGAGCTCAGTTCTATTCAGACACATATGTGGTCTTTATGAGTTGCAGTTGGTTCAATGGCAAGTATTTCGTTTGTCTGTATTTTTTGGTTTTAATATCCACTTTACATGGATGCTCACATTTAACATTTTGCCCAGGATGTGGTGTGTTCAATCTTCACTCAAGGGCCTTTATTGCAGTCCCAGGCCTCACAGTGTACTAAATGCTAGAATATGTCACAATAGCTTTCTCCTTGGCACCTTTCTTGTCTTGCCTGCCTACTTCTTCCTGCAGCTACTTACTTCAGGAGACATGGATAGATAGATATAAGCAGATATTGGGAAGTCAAAGAGGGAAATACATGTCGATCAGCCTTATTTTCAGGAGTTTTCTTTCCCTTTGCTACTTTTCCACTTCTTATTTTATTTACACTGTACTGTAAATAGAGCATTTTCTTCTTTTTAGTTGAGAATTTTTAATGATCTATATTTTATTGCCACCGTTGGTTTCTTGGCTAAGTCTCTTTTGGTGTATTTTACTTTATTTATTCTTAGCAATTGCTTCAGGACTTAGTATTTCATACATAGTGAGGAACTTAAAACAATAGAATTCAATTTGTCCCATTATGTCCCTTGTGCTACACTCTTGTCATACATTTTATTGCTATGTACATTTCTTTTTATAAGCTTCAAAACATATCTTTCTTCTCTAATTCCTGATTCTGGCTTTCCATTTTATATAAGTCAAAGTAACCTTAATAATGCCTAAGTCTTCACTTGGGTTTCTTATTTTATCCTCCCTGGCCTCTCCTGGTAACATTAATAGAGGAAAAAAAATCATTAGATGAAATTAAATTTTACTTACTCTGTACTCCATGAGTACTTTTTTATATCAGTAACATAATGCTTGTTCTGCTCTAGGATTTTCCAAAATATTCTAAAATACTTAAGGTCAGATGCCAGAAATATTCATCTCTAAATGATAACTATTACAAAAAAAAAAAAAAAAAACCAAAGATTTAACAGATATTTTTTTTTAAATTTCTAGAGACATCAGAAACACATCACAGAAAAAATTAGTTAAATGCCCTTGAGACAGCTGGCATGACATAGTTAAACACAAGAATATGTGTGAGCGTGTGTATAAGGCAAAAGGCACATTTATGTTAATACAAGTTATCTGAAAATCATTCCTTTTTAGTTTCCAATGGGGAGAATTTATTCCTCAGCGGATACCCGAATCAAAATTGAACTATTTCCTACCAACAGAATTTTTGACCCCTGAAACCCAATTTTCAATATTCATTCAACAAGCATTTATTATGTATTTTCTATAAACATGTGGTAAAACTGACAAAAACAAAGTATGGCATAGCTTATTTAGCAAAATAATTGTGGTGTACTCTTGTCATGGAAGCATACAGAAAAACAAAACAAAACTAAAAAACAACAAAAATAATTTATTGGTTCATACCATGAGTTTTCCTCTCTACTAGTAGGCTCAGCATTAGCTAAATGATTCTCAGAACAATCCTGTGTGGTGTTATTATCCACGTATTGCATAACTTAAACTGGCCTTGTCGTTGTTGTCGTGTGCTGTTGAGGCGACCCTAACTCATAGTGACCCCATGTGATAAAGCAGAACTTCCTCTTAGAGTTTCCGAGGTTGTAATATTATTGGAGTAGATCACTAAGTCTTTTCTCCTGGGGTGCCATTGGTGGATTCCAACCATGCACCTTTCAGTTAGCAACCGAGAACTTAACCACGGTTGCCCCGAGAGTGGCATAGAGCAGTTAAATGATATGAAGCCATAGTCACTGAATAAATTCATGAAAAGGCATAATTTGAACCCAGGAGTGTACAGTTCCAAAGCTTATGATTTTTGCCATTACATCAAATAGCAAGCATATCTTTATACTTACGGAAAAAAAGCAACTCTGTAATCACTCTTAACTGATAATAGTTATCATTAAGATAGAAAAGGAAGACATTCATAAGACATGCATTAACAACCTGGGTGAAATGCATATGAAAACAGTTAAGCGGAAAAACACACAGACTGAATCTGAATGGAATCTATTTATTATTGATTTTTAAGCTATCAATTTTAGCCAAGGTTTCTTATTCATCAAAACAAGAAGGAGCTAGCAGTTTACAGGACTCAAGGACAGCCTGTTCTGACCCAGAAGACACTGTACTCACTACTGTCCTTTCCTCTTGTTGGACTGCGAGCACCCAGGAGCATGGCAGGGCCTTGAAGCACAACATTAACAGCTTTGATAGACCTAGAGTCTTTCCAGTGGTAAGAACCAGAATGAGAAGGAAGGTCCTCAGTAACTGGAAGGTTTATGGAGTTGATCAAGGAAAAGCTCCTGGAATAGGTGACGGAATGGGCTAAACAGACCTAGCATGAGATTTATTACCTTATACCTCACTTGAATCTCAACCTGCAACTGGGCCAAACCTAGTCTATTCTATTGTCATTTACATTTTTGTTAATATACAAAAAAATGAATGTATAAATATGATATTCCCATTCTAGAATAGGAGAAGCCAATAATAAAAACCACATAAATAACATACACAGTGAAAAATTATACTGATGGAGCATATATTTCAAGTACTAAAATATTTAAATGAATATTTAAATGAATTAAAGGCATTTTTATTTTGTTTTGTTTTGTTTTCTGTTTTTTAAAGTTTCAGTGTAAGGTTAAGTATTTTTTAGGAAAACACATACTATTTTTAAAAACGTCTTAAAATAATCTCATAAAGAATGTTGGATCCAAATTAGGCATCTACGGAGCTTTGCTTCCTTTCAAAACATTCTCCTCATTATCTTTGACACATATTCATAGAAAATAATTGTAGTGTTGTGTTAACATCTGAACAATATTTAATTAGGCTTTAGAATACACATGCTCATTTTACCTTGTAAAAAAAGTTTGAATAGTCATAATTAAATTGTTTATTTAAATGAGTTCTATATATATAATAACAAAGGAACATTAATTACTAATCACTTACTCTAAGCTTTTTAAATGTTTCTTTTAATGTTAACAATAGATTTAGTTATACAAGCTTGTCAGACTCTGATAAAACCTGAAAGGATAACATTGATTTAAATGAAAGGAAAATATTTAGACTGTAAGCTTTTTTACCACCTAGAGAATGTCAATTTGTACAACATAATGTTTTTAGAGAAAAAAAGTCATATGGCAGAAGTAAACAACCTTAAATATCTTTGTACTCTGTGATTCCCATTGCTATGCACAGTTACAGGCAAAATTTAATTAACAATGTCATTCTGTACAGAAAGCATTTAGCACTTTGATTTCATGCCTCTAATTCAGACATTAGCATTCAAATCAGCCCACAACTTGCACTCTGATATTTTATAGAATGGATACCAATTAAATGGTTCCAAATAACCACTTTCATTACTTGTATAGTCCTAAAAGCTCATACTGCTGTGGAACTTAAAATAATTCGAGGTATTGAGATTTTATATAGTCTACTGGGACATTTTTTTTTTTTTTTTTTTTAGTTCTTCCATTGTTAAAAGAAACTTCTCACTCTCTTGGGCACTGTCCTTATGCTTATGCAAAAATGGTTAGTAAGTCATGACATACAAAATTAAACTGCAATCCATTATATACCCCAATTTCATAATTCTTGAAAAGTGACTTGTACCCCAATGTACAGGAAGGTTGGGAAGTTGGACTTTTAAAATAAGATGAGAATAGGTTGTACAAGAAAATCTAAAAATCAAACTCACAGCCATCTAGCCAATTCT
>NW_006921662.1:390018-393702 GCF_000298275.1 Orycteropus afer afer
TTAAAAATGTGTTGAATTTAAGATAATAAATTATTCATAGAAAAGGGTTAATGATAGGTAAAAGATTCTTCTGGAGTAAATCAAACAATAGTTTTAGAAAACTCAGAAGCTGTCATCTCGTAATTGCTTTTTTAATACTATAATTCTAATTGAAATAGTAATATTAAAGTTCACAATAATAATGATGAAGAAATTATCATAATTATATTTCATTTATTTTGATTAAGCCTTAAATATGCAGGTTCATGACTTCTAGGACATCATACAAAGGATATTACAATGGCTAAGCACATGACTTCTGAGACCAATTTGCCTATGTTCAAATCCTAGCTCTGTTTCTTATTAATTTTGGACATTATACAAATTATTTAACTACTTTGTGCCTCAGCTTCTTGCCTGTAAAATGAGGAAAATAATAATGCCTACCATAGATGGTGGGTGTAAAAAAGTAAACAATTTAATCTTTAATTTTCATGTATAAAAACACAGAGAAAAATGTCTGGCAAAAAAAGGTAAACAAACATTAAATAAGTATTAGATATTATCCACCACTATTCTTATTGTATTGTGATGGCTTGTGCATTGCTGTGATCCTGGAAGCTATGTCATTGGTATTTCAAATACCAGCAAGGTCACCCAAGGTGGACAGCTTTCAAGGGAACTGTTAGACTAAGACAAACTAGAAAGGAGGACACAGTAAGGTACACTTCTAAAAACTTCATAAATGCCAGGGCAACATTGTATAGTACTGTGCTAGAAGATAAGTCCTGCAGTTTGGAAGGCACTCTAAATACAACTGAGGAAGAGCTGACTTTTCAAAGTAGAGTCAGCCTTAATGGCATGGATGAAGAGAAACTTTCAGGATTTCCATTTGTGGATGTGGTACAACTCACAATAAGAAGAACCAACTGCAAACATCCATTAATAATTGGAACATGGAACGTACAAAGTATGAATCTAGAAAAATTAAAAGTTGTCAAACATGAAATGGAACAAATAAAGATTGATATAAACCAAAACCAAACTCATTGCTGTCAAGTCAGATTCAACACTTAGCCACCCCTCCTTGGGTTTCCGGGTTGGTATCACTATGGAAGTAGATTTCCCAATCTTCCTTCCAAGGAGTAATGAATGACAAAATACAATGTTGAGTCAGATCCAACTCATAGAGACCCCTCCTTGGATTTCTGAGGCAGTATCACTATGGAAATAGATTGCCCAACCTTCCTTTTGAGGAGTAGCTGGTAGGTTTGAACCACCAGCTTTCTGGTTAGAAGAAAAATGCCTTAGGTACTAAGCCACCAGAGCTTCTCCAAGGAGTACTAGACATTAAAAAAAGAAAGAAAGAAATACCACTGTCAGCAAGTCGATTGCGACTTATAGCTAGACTCATTGGGCTTCCCAGGTGGTAAATCTTTACCGAAGTAGATTGCTCAGCCTTGCATCTGCAGAGTGGCTGGTGTTTGTGGACCACCATCTCTGGTTAGCAGTCAGATGCCTTAGGCACTGTGCTACCATACAAGGCATTAGTGAGTTGAAATGGACTGGTATTAGACATTTTGAATCAGATAATCATATGGTTTCCTATTCCAGGAATGACAAATTGAAGAGGAATGACATCCAATTCATCATCAAAAAGAATATTTCAAGATCTATTCTGAAGTACAATGCTGTCATTGATGTTCTTGGTGTTAGGTGCTGTCGAGGCAGCTCCAACTCATAGCGACCCTCTGTACAGCAGAACAGAAAACTTCCCTGTCTTATACCAGCATCGCAATATATTGACAACGGGATTCCTATACCTGAGCCCATCATTGCAGACACTGTGTCAATCCATCTCATTGAGGGATTTTCATTTACCCTCCACTTTACCAAGCATGATATCCTTCTCCAGGGACTGGACCCTTCTGACAACATGACCACAGTGTTACTGTTGTTGATGTTAGGTGTCGTCGTGTCATCCCTGACTCATAGCAACACTATTACATTAGCTGGGACTTCTAGTGGTGGTGTAGTGCCTAAGGCATTTGACTGCTAACCAGAAGGCTGGTGGTTCAAACCCATCAGCCAATCCTCGGAAGGAAAGTTGGGCAATCTACTTCCATAGTGATACTGCCTTGGAAACCCAAGAAGGGGTCACTATACGTTGGATCTGACTCCATGGCATTGAGTTTGGTGTAACTAAAGAGCTGTATCAATTAATGAATATTTTGTGTTAGTCCAATGTATAAAATTCAATTCACTTGCTCAGTCTTGTTTCAGAGGAAATTAAACCCACTTATTTATTGTTCAAAATATGATAACCTAAACATTATTAACATATTTAACTCAAAGGTATTTAAATGTTCCCGTGTATCTCTGATTAACAATTGTCTGAATGACAAGTTAAATTCTTGAACTCTATTTACTAATTCAACAACTAAGGCAAATAGCCACTTTAGAATGGACTTCTATATATAGAAGAATACATATACTGTAGTATGGTTTTGGTTTGACTTCATACACATGGGAGAGCTGGACAATGAATAAGGAACATGGCAGAAGATAGATGTATTTGAATTGTGGTATTGGTGAAGATTATTGAATGTACCTCAGGCTGCTAGAATGAACAAATCTGTCTTGGAGGAAATAAAGCAGGAATTCTCCTTAAAAATGAGAATGGCCAGACTTAACTCCTTCACACTTTGGTCATGGCACCATTCTCTGGAGAAGGATATCATGCTTGGGTAGGGGATCCGTGAAGAAGGGGAAGACCCTCAACGAGAAGGACTGACACAGTGGCTGTGATGAGGGGCTTAAGCATGGCAACGATTAGGATGATGGTTAGGACCAAGCAATACTTTGTTCTGTTGTACACAGGGTCATTATGAGTCAGAACTGATTTGAGGGCCCTTAACAACAGCAATTATTCTTGTCATTATGAGACTTAGGATCTCTTCCAAACAGATCACTCATGTCGATTTCTGTAATAAAACTGATTTATATCTTACTTCGATCTTTTCTTTTTTCCTTAATTTTTCATTTTTTCTTAGTTGGCTAGATTTCATCATAGATTAATTTTTTCAAGAAGGCCTCATATGTGTCCTACTTCTTAAGTGTGCTGATTTTTGAGATTATCGGTTGATTGCTCTTATACTTGGATGACATTCTTGGCTTGAATAAAAGTATTAGGTCACAGAGTCTTTCTCTCAGAACTCTACAGACTTTTGTCATTGTGACCTGGCATTGAGAGCTTCTTTGAAAAATACTAAGGCATACTGAGTTTTTCCCCTTATAACTGACTTGCTTCTTTGGGCCTTCATGCTCAAGGCTTTGTTCTTAGCTCTTGACAATATTCAGTTCATTTCCCCAGGATACATCTTGTTGCCAGCTTTACTGCATTTAGGCCACTAAGGCCTAAAGGGGATGTGCTATGGACCAGGAAGTGCAAGAACTTTGGATGGAAGAAGTTGGAAATAACCTGGAATTAAAGCTGTGGACTGAATAGACTTATTTTATCTGTTACCACTCATGTAACTGAAGAGAGAGGGATCAACAATAAAGACAAAGAAAAGCCAAAATGCATACAAAAAGCTCAAACTGATAGATAACTAAATAGCCTCACATTTCCAAAGGAAAAAAAAAAGTTTAGCTATACCTCTATGAAGGAATAGGTTTTATATATACATACATATATATATATAT
>NW_006921662.1:393802-446046 GCF_000298275.1 Orycteropus afer afer
TGAATTATAAATTTTACTACTTATATTGGTTAGAGTAAGTTGATAATTAAGCTAAAGTCATGCACTTAATTCCCGGATCTACCAGTTTACTCCGGTTTATTTCAGAGTCACAGGCTGAATCACAAATCCCAGCTGTCTTGGAAATGTGCATTATTGATCAAGAGGAGTACATAGTCAACATGTGGACATATTAGCCAAATTCCATTACAATGACAGGAAAAGCAATTCTGAGCACATTCCCTACTGAGAGTGGGTCAGCAGCTTAATTTTTATTTCATTTTGGCACTGAGCATAATCTCTCTTGTAGACAGATGCTTAATGATACTTCTTTGTAATGTTAATAATGATGAAGAAATAATACATTTTAACACTATATAGCAGCTTTCTAAAAGAGGGAATTGGTAAGATTCTGTGATTTGTGAAAAACACAGTCAATTCATCAAATATTGAATCTGAATCTTTGGAGCTTAAATTAGTATGAATTTATCAAGAGTTCAAATCTGAAAATACATTGATAGTCATGTTCTATGATATATGTAACCTTACCACAATGTAAAAATGTCATCCGAAGTAGCCTATTTAAAAGACAGGTAGGAAAAATAATGCTAATTTTCAACATGATATGTGGCTCAATATTCAGAGAGCTGGCCCAGAAATGATGGAATCTTTATTCTTAGAAAATCCTCCTTAAATAGTTTTAAGTATAAATTTTACTTTTTTTCTTTAAAAAGTCACTTCTGTGCCAGTTGCTAGTATCATTCTCCTACATACTTTACCTGTGATTTCTACTTGTCACCTTATTCTAAGTTCAAATAAGGAAAACTGCTGTAGGGAAAGTGAGATAGAAGACACAGACAGGAATTTTGTGATGCTATGTTCAGAAAATTAGAAGTATTAAATATGTCCAGAGATTAAGAGAATAAAAAGACAAGCCAAAGATTTAGAGAAAATATTTGTAAAATACTTATCCAATAAAAGAGTTGTATCCAAATTTACAAAGAACTCTTAAAACTCAACAGTAAGAAAAAAGACACTAAAAAATGGACAAAAGATCTGAACACCTATTGAAGGAAGATATACAGATAGTAAATAAGCATATCAAAGTATGCTCAGCATCATAGGTCATTAGGGATTTGCACGTTCAAATAACAATGAACTACACACCTACTAGAATGGCTAAAATCCCAAACTCGGACCACACCAAACGTGAAGAGGATGTGGAGCAACAGATTCTCTCATTCACTGCTAGTGAGCATGGAAAATGGTACAGCTGTTTTGGCAGATTCTTACAAAGCTAAACAGATGCTTAATATACAATCCAGAATCACACTCAGAGATGTTAACATGAATGAGTTGAAACCTTATGTCCATACAAAAACCTGCACGCAAGTGTTTACAGTATCCTTATTCATAAATGCCCAAATCAGAAGTACCAAGATGTCATTCAACTGGAGTACAGATTTTAAAAAATGATGGTACATTGATATTCAGTAATAAAAAGATATATCACTCAGACATAAAAAGAAAAGGCTATCAAATTATGAAAAGTTACAGAGGAACCTTAAATGCTCATTATTGAATCAAAGAAGCCAGTCTGAAAATTCACTATATGATTCTAACTATATGATTTTCTAGGAGGTCTGGTAGCATAATGCCTAAGGCACTTGACTGCTAACTAGAAGGTTGGCGGTTAAAACCCACCAGCCACTCCTCGGAAGGAAGATGGGGCAATCTATTTCTGTAGTGATACTGCCTTGGAAATCCAAGAAGAGGTCGCTATGAGTCGGGTCCGACTCGAAGGTACATAACAACAACAACAAATACTTAATTTTATAGAACAGTTTTAGGTTCAGACAAAATTATTCAGAGAATATAAAAACTCTCCATATACTTCTTCTGCTCCTTGTGCAGTTTATCCAGTTAGTAACAACTTGAATTACTGGGATACACTGGTTAAAACACATGAATTGATAAATTATGTGTTATAATTAACTAATGTCAGTAGTTTACAGTAGAGTTCACCCTACATTGCACAGTTTCATGGGTTTAAACAAATGCATAATGTCATGTATTCACCACTGCAGTGCCATGCAGAGTAGTTTCACTTCACTTCAGATGTCCTGTGTTTTGCCTTTTCATGCCAATCCCTTCCCTCTAAACTCTTGGCAAGCACTGATATTTTCACTGTATCTATAGTTTTGTCCTTTCCAGAAAATCATATGTTGTGTTGTTGTTGTTCTTATGTGCCGTCGAGTCGAGTATCACTACAAGCCGAGGCAGTATCACTATGGAAGGAGATTGCCCAACCTTCCTTCTGAGGAGTGGCTGGTGGGTTTGAAACACCAGCTTTCTGGTTAGCAGTCAAGTGCCTTAGGCATGACACTACCAGAGCTCCTGAAATTAAGTATACTTCCCCCATAAAAAAATGTGATCAGAGAGATACTACTATTATCTTTAACTTAACTAGGATAACTAGAAAAATGTAGGAGGTGTAAGTGCACAAAACCTAAGCACATTATAGTTGATGGAGGTATTTTCCCATATATCCTGTTAAACATATTTTTAGAAATAGTTGTCCAATTATATAGTATTATTAGTAGGTTATATGCTTAGACATTTTGGAATGAATTAGCTTCTGTGGACTCATCTGAGAATTTGATCATCTTACACAAAAAAGGAATTGTGAAGGGAAACACCAATGATTTTTGAGTATTCATGCAATTTGTCAGATATTTTGCTAGAGGGATTATAAAAACATAACATTTAATTGTCATAAAAAGAAAAATCCATAAGGTGATTAACATTATCCTAATTTAATTGAGTAAAATATAAAGTTAAGTAAATTAAGTTCAGCAAGGGCTCCAAGAAAATATAATCCTGAATTTTAAACAACTAATGTACAGATCCACCACTTGTCTGTCAGTTTGTCATATTGTGGAGGCTTGTATGTTGCCATGAGGCTGGAAGCTATGCGATTGGTATTTCAAATACCTGCGAGTATCAGTGGAGCTTCCAGACTAAGACAGACTGAGAAGAAGGAAGGGGCCATCCAATTCTGAAAAAAGTGGCCAGTGAAAATCTTCTGAATAGCAGTGAAACACGATCTGATATATTATTAGAAAACTTTATAAATAGCCCTGAAACATTGCCTGATATAATGCAGGAAGATAAGCCCCTCAGCTTGGAAGGCACTCAAAATATGACTGGGGATAATCTGCTTCCTTAAAGTAGAATCACCCATTTGCTAATGGAAAATGACTCAAAATGAGAAGAAACAGCTGCAAACATCCCTTAATAATTGGAACATGGAATATACAAAGTATGAATCTAGAAAAATAGGAAGTTGTCAAAAATGAAATGGAACACATAAAGATTGATATCCTAAGCATTAGTGAGCTGAAATGGACTGTATTAAGCTATTCTGAATAGGACACTCATATGGGCTACTGTGCCAAGAATGACACATTGAAGAGGAATGGAGTCTTATTCATCATCAAAGAGAATGTTTCCAGATCTATCCTGAAGTACAATGCTGTTAGTGATAGGATAGTAGTCATATGCCTACAAAGAAGACCAGTTAATACTACTATTATTCAAATTTACACACCAAACACTAAAGACAAAGATGAATAAACTGAATATTTTTATCACCTTCTGCTGTCTGAAACTGATGAAACATGGAATAAACATTATTGATTATTACTGATGATTGAAATATGAAAGTTGGAAACAAAAGAACAATCAGCAGTAGTTGGAAGATATGGCCTTGGGGGTACAAATGATGCTGGAGATCACATGATAGAATTGCACAAGACCAATGACTTATTAATTGCAAATAACTCTTTTCGATCATATAAAGGGTGATTGTACACATGGATCTCACCAGATGGAATACATAGGAATAAAATGGACTATACCTGTGGAAAGAGGTGATGGAGAAGCTCAATATCTTCAGCCAAAACAAAGCTAGGAGCTGACTGTGAAACAGATCATCAACTGCTCATATGCAAGTTCAGGTTGAAGCTGAAGACAATTAAAACAAGCCCAGGAGAAACAAAATATGACCTTGATTAGATCCCATCTCAATTTAGAGACTGCCTGGAGAATAGATTTGATGCATTGAACACCAATGACCAAAAACCAGATGACTGGTGAGATGAGATCAGAGCACCATACATGAGGAAGGAAAGCTCATTAAAAAGAGAGGAAAGGAAGAAAAGACCAAAATGGATGTCAGAAAAGATTCTGAAACTTTATCTTGAATAAAGAGTAGCTAAAGCAAATGGAAGAAATGACAAGATTAAAGAGCTGAACAGAAGATTTCAAAGAGAAATTCAAGAAGAAAAATAAATCATTATAATGAAATGTGCAAAGACCCAGAGTTAGAAAACAAAAAGAGAAGAACACGGTTGGTATTTCTTAAGATGAAAGAACTGAAGAAAAAATTCAGGTATCAAGTTGCCATATTGAAGGATTCTGTAAGCTAAATACCAAGTGATGCAGGACACATCAAAAGAAAATGGAAAGAATACACATAGTGACTGTGAAAAAAGAATACACATAGTCACTGTGAAAAAAGAAAAAAAAAGAACTGATCAATGTTCATCTATTTCAGGAGGTGGCATATGATCAAGACACAATAATATTGAAGGAAAAAGTCAAAGGTGCATTGAAGGAACTGGTGAAACACAAGGCTCCAGGAATTGATGGAATACCCATTGAGATGTTTCAACAGACAGATGCAGTGCTGAAGGCACTTACTTGCCAAGTAATTTGGAAGACAGCTACCTGGCTAACAGACTGGATGTTATCCATATCTATGCCCATTCCAAAGAAAGGTGATGCAAAAGAATGTGCAAATTATCCAAAATATCATTAATATCACAAACCAAAACCAAAACTCACTGCCATCGAGTCGATTCTGACTCATAGTGACCCCTCCTTGGGTGTCCTTGGGTAAGCGGTATCTCTACAGAAGTAGATTGCCCAGTCTTCTTTCTGAGGAGTGGCTGGTAGGTTTGAACTGCCACCTTTTTGTTTAGCAGACAAATGTTTTAGGCACTACACCACCAGAGCTCCCATTAATATCACATGTAAGTAAAATTTTGCTGAAAATAATTAAAAAATGGTTGAAGCAATATATTGACAGGGGATTCCAGAAATCCAAGCTGGATGCAGAAGAGGATGTGGAATGAGGAAAATCATTGCTGATGTCAGATAGAATAAGGAGATATTGCATGGCTTAAAATCAGGAAGGGTGTGTGTCAGGGTTATATCCTTTCACCATATGTATTCAATCTGTATGCTGAGCAAATAATCCAAGAAGCTGGGCTATATGAAGAAGAACACAGCATCAGGATAGGAGGAAGACTCACTCACAACTTGTGGTATGTAGATGACACAACCATGCTTGCTTAAAGTGAAGATAACTTGAAGCACTTACTGATGAAGACTAAAGACTACAGTCTGCAGTATGGATTACACCTCAACATAAAGAAAACTAAAATCCTCACAGTTGGACTTGTAAGCAACATCACAATAAATGGAGAAAAGTTTAAAGTTGTCAAAAATTTCATTTTACTTGGATCCACAATCAACAAACACCCATGGAAGCAGCAGACAAGAAATCAGGTATCATATTGCACTGGGAAAATCAGCTGAAAAGACCTGGCCTAAAGTGTTGAAGATCAAAGATGTCACTTTGAAGAAAAAGGCATGCCTAACCCAAGCCAATGTTATTTCAATTGCCTCATACGCATGTGAAAGGCAGACAATGAATGAGGAAGACCTAAGAAGAGTTGATGTCTTTGAATTGTGGTGTTGGTAAAAAATATTGAAAACATCATGTACTGTCAGAAAGAACAAATCTGTCCTGGAAGAAATACAGCCAGTATGCTCCTTGTCAGAGAGAATGGCCAGGATTCATCTCACCTACTTTGGTCATGTTGCCAGAAGGATATCATTCATCTCACCTACTTTGGTCATGTTGCCAGAAGGATATCATGCTTGGTAAAGTAGAGGGTCAGTGCAAAAAGGGAAAACCCTCAAGAAGATGGAGTGACACAGTGGATGCTATGATGGGCTCAAGTATAACAAGGATTGTGAGGATGGCACACAACCACACAGTGTTTTGTTCTGTTGTACACAGGGTCGCTGAGTACAACAGAGCCAACTCGATAGACCCTAACAACAGTAACAATGTACTGATGGACTTTTGCAATTGATCAGTAGCTGAGATTTCTTATTTTTCCTCATAATCTAGTTTTTCTCTTTTCCATGGTAATACTATCATCAACTGCTTACACTGTTTATACCAGCTAAACAGTTAAGCGATATTTTTTCAGGGCCCCTTGAATCTATGTATGAATAAACAACAACAAACCCACAAATTCTAGCCAATGAACATGAGTCTAAATTGCACATGCACCTTCTGGGTTGTACTTTAAAATGCAGGACATAATATCTCCATTTTATCATGCTTTTTAGATGTTAGAATACAATAGTAAAAGTGCTGTTGTTGTTGTTGTTATGTGCCACCCAGTCGGACTTGACTCATAGCAACCCCTCCCTGGGTTTCAGAAGCAGTATCACTATGGAAGTAGATTGCCCAACCTTCCTTCCAACAATAGTAGGTGTAGCACAACAATATTGAACCATGAGATGGGAACCCCATTTTGAGAATGGCAGAAAAACAAAATATTATCAAGTTGGTATACCACTTCTGAGCATATTATCTAGGCTTTTATGAAAAAGAAGAAAAAACATCCATGTATTAAGTAATAAATAGTTTTCTTGGTTGATAACTACTCGTTTCCCTATGATTTCAAATAAGACTTATTCTATTTTATTGTGATTATCAGTATTTATGAAGTCATTTTGCTTGCAATGATAGAGAAGAAAATTTTAAAAAATCCAATTTTTAGTTTACTCATTCTAGATTATTAAAATTTAAAAAATAAGGTAAAAATATACTTATGAATATGTGATGAAAGCAGTAACATTTCTGTAGCTAATCATAACTGTATATAATACTTGCAAATTAAGAGGCAAACTCATATCTACACAGTGATCACAGCTGAAAACATTAGATAACATACGTCAAAACTACTACTCAATTGTCTAAAGTGAAACACACACATATACAATAAGAGCAACTATAATTGAAAATAAAACAAAAAATGAAACATACATGATTAAAATGATGAATATCTTAATGGAAATTTCACATAGATCACAAAAACCTTGTATTTGTTGTTGTTCCTCATGAGCACTGTTTTATATCTAGCACTGTTTTATCCCTTGGTATAAGGAGGTTACAAAATTTACCACTGAAAATAAAAAAATATCCCCCCCAAAGTAGAAATACTAGGCAGAAAACAGCAGCAAGTAGAGATCACTCTGAAGATGAAAATGAATTGTGATGAGGATGCTTCCTGAGAAAAAGTACTTAAGTATCATCATGCAAAAAAAAAAAAAAAAAAGTCTTTCTTTTGGCATCAGCATTTCAATTACTTCTTTTTCAAATATCCTTTAACAGAATTGCACATTATATTAGAAATCACTAATTTCATTTTTGTAATTTTCCATTCAGCCGTTGAAAAGCTAGCATGTGCATGTATATGTAAAAAAATTTATATACTTTTCCTTAAAATAAAAAAAACTCCCAAATTAATCAAATAATGACATTTTATTAAGAATTAAGGGAAGTCATGACCTTTAGTATTTCATATTTATGTAATCACATACTGTGTAAACCATAAAAAGAGTTCCTGAAGAGTTCAAAAAAATCTGAAAAATTATACAACATGGTGTCCATTTTAGAGGGACATTTCATATTCAAAGATATCATACAAAGTAGTTGTTATGCCTACATATCTATGTCTTCACGTACATATACTAAATACATATTTATGTATTTATATCTCACTGCATGGTACTAGATGTGTGTAGTTTTCTTTTTAGTACTTCCTAACTAGCTTTCTCTCTTCCACAACAGGGTCAGATGCAGGTCAGAGCACAATTATATCTAAGAATCCTGCAAAACAGACAAATTATTCTACCTCATTTTCTGATTTTCATATTTTTGTTTCTCTATTGAAGGATCTGCATGAATTTATATATGCAGTGCACTATTTCACGTTGGATTACTCTATAATTGCCAAAGTGTGATTTTCCAAAAGAGGAAATACCTGTTCTCTAGAGTAAAGCAAAGTGCCAGGCCTTGCCTTGCACTGTCAAGGGATCTGCCCCTGCTTTCGGCCTGATCGCACACTGAACATCATGTAGATGAGGCAGCGGCAGAGACAGTGACGGGCAATGACAGTTTTCTTCAAAAATGGTTTTGCTCTGAAGATTGTAGAGACTCAAGGGCACCTTCATGTATGATGGAGAAATTCTTGTTTTGACAACTATGACATGCAATACACATGCTTGTGATTTTGTTGTTTATAGTATTTGGGGGAAATGTCAGAGCTGCAATAAATATCAATACAAAACAATATATGTGCTTTCCTGTTTTTTTGTATAAATGAGAAGAAGGAAATTACTTTTATTTCTATGGGTTACAGGTTATGTTTTCTGGTGAGTATTATTCTATTTCATTTTAGCTAGCTATAAATTAAAATTGTTTATAGTATTTCTTTCTTTAGAAACTATAATTAAAGAAAACAGTAAAAATGCTGATATGTACAATCTTACCAGGTGAAGATAAGACATAGTAATGTAGATATTAAAATCAAAACTTGATTAAACATTGCAGACTGTGTACGCTGAATGGCTCTGTGTAGGTCATTCTAAAACAATACAGAGAAAAGTATATTGTAAATTTAGATAAATATTAAATATCCATGAATTTAAGATACATTACATTTTAACTTTCCAACTCTTAGCCAATACACATATTTTAAACTAATATAGCAGGACATTTATATTCTGGCTTAGAATTACAAAAAACCACAGGGATGGTGGTTCAAACCCACCAGCCACTCCTCGGAAGGAAGATGGGGCAAACTACTTCCATAGTGATACTGCCTCGGAAACCCAAGGAGGGGTCACTATGAGTTGGGTCCGACTCAACGGCACATAACAACAAAAAAACAACAACCATATCCCAATGGAAGGAAGGTTGGGCAATCTACTTCCATAGTGATACCACCTCAGAAACCCAAAGAGGGGTAGCTATGAGTTGGGTCCAACTCGATGGCACATAACAACAACAATTCATATTCCAAAGGTAATACGGTAAGACCACAGAAGTAGTAGATTTCAGTTTACTTGCCTTGTAAACATTTGGAAAGACGTTGCATTAAATTCCCCCAAACTCTACATGGTTAACATAATCTCTTATGGAAAATTCTCAGAAAATAATATATTCAAAGATGAAGGGAGTAATAACTGGGTGAAACTAATATCAAATCTCATTTTGTGAACTCTAAAATGAAATAATGGCAAACAATTTCAAATAAAAATTTCAAATAGATATTTAAAAATTGAGAAGCCAATGAAAAAAAATTTTAAATGTTTCATTTCCTCAATACTAATATAAATGTGAATTCAAGATATATTTTGCACATTTCCAACTGATTGACAATAAAAAATAATAATTATTGGTAGAGTTTAGTTTGTAGAGCACTAAGTTATGATACTACTCGTGTAATTTGTAATTAATTTTTGGAAGGCATTTAATTAATCAATTGTTGGAAGTCCATATCTGAAATGTATGTATATTTACGTATAGAAAATATTGCAAGTATATAAATATTTGACCAGTGCTTAGCTTCTGTAGACTTATGTTTATAATTTTTGGCTTTATACTTTTCTGTCCATTTCCAATTTTCTATAATAAGTATTTAATGGTTTTAAAATCAGTACAGCACAAGATAAATAACTTCACCAATATAAAAGCTCAATGAGCCATTATTTTATCTTCCTTCACCATACATTTAACCAGAACTGTGATAAAAACAAAGAATTAAGTTGACTGATTAGAGTTTTGCCTCTCATTCTTTACTTTTTTCTGGAAGAAATAATATCATGCAGAAAACAGATAAATGTTTAGTGATCAGTAGGAGGAAGAGAAGCAAAATAAAGAAATAAAATAGAAAATGAATCCTGTGTATTGTAAAACATCACCTGTCATCTCAATGATTGAACAATAGTCCCTATCTTGGTTATTTTTTCTAAAAGCTAATAATATGGTAACAGGCAGAATTTTCTTCCACCCCAGTGTAATTCTTTTCATTAGCAATTTCAACAATCAATATTTAGTGAAACAACATTTGTTTTCAGTAAACAATAGTCCAGTGTTTCTGCAAAGGCTTCCACAGGCAGTAAACTTCCATCCTTTGGCCATGTATTTTCTTGATCTCCAGTGGTTACTTAATATAGCAATATTCATCTGCTATTTAAATAAAAAACTTACTGCCATCGAGTCGGATCAGACTCATAGCGAACCCTCCTTGGGTTTCCGAGGCAGTATCACTAAGGAAGTAGATTGCCCAACCTTCCTACTCAAACGTTATCCAAATACACATTTGGCCAAACATTGAGTTATAATGTCTATTAAAAAGCTATTTAGAAGAAAAAGAAGCTAACCTCCCAACAACCTTTGTTTTTCTAAGTAGCTAGACTTAGTTTTTAGTAGCTCTACATAGTAATCTTTTATGATTTTTTAAAAATAAAACCTTCTAAAATAAGTTTACATTGAAAAAACTTAAAAGTAGAATATGGCTAATTATTACACAAATTATTTGTTTAAAATAAAAATGTGATTTGAGGCCTTCATTAGTACACACTAAGCAAAAAAAGGGGGGAGCATAAATTAATAATTCTTACTATCTTTATTCCAGATACAATATTATACAGATATAGATCACACGTGTGTGTGTAATTTCATTTAATTCTCAAGCAAGCCTGTAATGTATGTATTCTTATTTCTTCTGTAGATGAAGAAATGAGCAGAGAAGTTAAATTGTCTGCTTATTAGAGTTAAAGCAATGGACCCATATTAACACATGTGGACTGAATGAATGAACAGCTGATGTCTTAGAGACAGCTTATAAGTATTAAAGCTGATGGTAAATATATTTTGGTCATAGATATAAACCAGTCCTTCCAAACAGGGTCCACCTTGGGCAAAATGCAAGTGCAGGGCAGCTCTCAGTTTAGCATCTCTTACTCTACCCTCTGTTCCTTTTCTCCCTCCTACTACACCACTCCCTTTCACTCCAACCAAATCCAAAAAAAGGTGGCTTTACAAGATGACTTTCTAGCTCCAACCCTGGGCCACACATAACCCTACAGATTCACATGAATATGAAAGTATAGTTAAGGGCAATTTGACATCTTGAATTCTTAAAACCAGAGATCCCATTATAATCAACAGATAGCAGGAATTGGTTTATTTGTATTCAGAAGATTGGCTACTTAGTTGGACTCATTCAAAAAGCAATTAGGTTTTGCATTGCTGACATTTAGAAAGTCTGAACCATTTTTGTTTAATACATCACAGAACCGTACAAAGGTAGGGACTTGGCAATGTGGGTATTTTACAAGTTTTCATTCTCTTTGGGATATAAACCAATAGTTAGCTCAGGATTCATTTTATGTTAACTTATATTTGACAGCATTTTACCAAAATAAAGTTCTATAGGCATTTAAATGAAAGTAATTATTTACTAAAATAGCAAGTTAAGTTTAAAAATGAAAATTTAGAAATTTAAATGTAACTAAATAAATCCCTTGCATAGTAGGTAGGGCATTTTGGCTGCTAACCAGGTCAGTGGTTCAAACCCACCTATAGCTCTGTGGGAAGAAGATGAGGAAATCTACTCTATAAAGATTTACAGCCTTGGAAACACAATAGGGGTCTGAGTCGGTATCAACTAGATGATAGTGGTTTTGCTTTGGTTTTGGCAAATTCCAGTAGGATAAATTTATACTTTAGAGGAGAAAGCAGGAAGTGAAAGTACAAGACTAAAACTCCAAATCATCTATCTTCTCTCTTTGTTTGATATGAACACTAAAAGGGAAATAAAGCTTTTTTGTTTTTTTAAAAAATATATTTTTTTAGTATTTTGCTTTAATACTTACAATCATATTTTCCAAGGCATGTTTGGCAAGCCAACAATTTAGAAAGACTGGTACAAACAGATTCCTTAAGGAAGGCCAGAATATCTGAAAAACAAATCAAAACTAAAACTCTTCTCTCAAAGCAAGAGATTATATCTAGCAGATTAAATAAATATATAAAATAAAAAATAACATTAAAGACAATTAAAACATGTATATATTTTCATTCATTTTCTAAGTCTTAGAAAAATTTCATAGGGTAATTATTGTAAAACCATAAAGAAAATAAGCTCTTACTAGATGGCTGTTGTTGTTATGTGCTGTTGAGTCAGATCCGATTCATAGCGACCCCTCCTTGGGTTTCTGAGGCAATATCACTACAGAAGTAGACTGCCCAACCTTCCTTCAGAGGAGTGACTGGTAGGTTTGAACTGCCAGCCCTCTGGTTAGCAGTTTAGTGCTTAGGCACTACGCTACCAGAGCTCCTTACTAGACGGCAGCTATATGTAATTATGCTAAATCTATCATAAAGCTTTTAGTGTAACCACATATCATAGATACAGACTCTCTCTTTTCTGCAAATGGAAGTGAAAAGTAAGAAAGAGAAGAGAAGATTCTGCCCTTTATGCTGACTACTTTTACTATTTTTGATTCAACTACTTGAAGGAACATTGAGGAACCATGTTCAGCTGGAATTTTATTTAGTCAGCCTCATCATTAAATCTAATTCCAGTTGCTCCTTTAAGTAAATTACTCAAATTAAAATAATGGTCAGAAATGAGCAACAATGTCAGGCATCTACCTATTTTCATAATCCTATTAAAACACACAAAGTTTTGAAATTATAATCCTCAAAATGGATATTATTAAAACTCTATCAAATTGAGATTAAAACTTAATTAACAAATAGAAAAGTGTTGATTATATATTTATGGAACAAAATTGAACAGGTGACATATGTCTTATACAGAACTTTGACACAGAAGACATTGCTAGTCACCTGATTATTGGCAACATTCTACTGAAGAGAAAATTGGCTTTAGTGAATTTTGTGGCTAAATTAGAGATAAATGTATCTTCAGTATGAGAAAATTTCAGTAGACAGAACACTCATTCTACTGAATTTCTCCTTTTTACAAGAAGTATTTCTACCGTATAAACAAGAAATGGAGTAACTACTTCCAAATCTGTGTGACCAATACTTAACGATTGTTCAAGTAGCAGTTCTAGAACATATATTTCTAGAAAGCATTTCATTTTGCTATTGCTTCATTAGTTCTCAGTTAATAAGACAATCCAGTTATACAACCTATTTTCTTATTTATTAGTATCATGATTCTAATCAAAGTTTAAATCCATTTACCTTAGCTACCACTTATGTAATAGTACTTATTGTTGTTGTTGTTGTTATGTGCCGTCGAGTCAGACCCGACTCATAACGACCCCTCCTTGGGTTGCCGAGACAGTATCACTGTGGAAGTAGATTGCCCAACCTTCCTTCTGAGGAGTGGCTGGTAGGTAATTGTACTTAGACATAAAGAATTTTCTTAGAGCTAATAAAAAAATTATTTTCTTTTAAGATTATTTTAAGACTTACTGAGATAATGAAGGGAACCGCATTAATTATTTCCAAGATGAAGGGTATTCGTAAAATCTGTTCCCAGATGTTTCCCTTCCAAGAAACAATGAATAAAAATGAAAGTCAATTATACAGAATTGTATCAATTGGGAAAAAAGACATCACTTAGAATTTCTCTAAAAATAAAGACATTTATATTAGCAGAACGTGGAATCATTATATAAAGATTATTTTTCTGTATGTATTTGTGCTCCCATAATTGTGGTATATGTTTAAGAAGTAAACCAAATACTCCTAATAATCCATGAGTATTAAATATAACATATTTTGATTATATAATATAGGTGAAAAATTACTATTAAAAAATAAAATTCCTTAATTAAACCTAATGGAATGAATTGAAAATAACTTGATTTTTTATTACATTATATTTACTTACTATAAAGTACACTAAAAAGTTTATAAAACACACCCACTGTATGATTGAGATTAGCATTGCTTTTTGTTTTAATAAAAACTTTAGTTAAATTTCATAGAGTGGACCACATTTAGAATTTCATAATCATAAGTAAAGGAAAGGTTCTTCCCACACCTGTGGCTTCCAGACAAACAAAAGACAGGCATATGAGGAGAACATTTACATTAGGTAGATACACTCCTTGGAGAGAACAATCATGAGAGAATCAAAGAGCTGTGTATGCACAGGGACATAGCTCAGGGGCAGGAGTGCATGAAAGGAAGGACACAGGGAAGAGATAACTATGGGGAGGAAGTGGGAGGGGAACTGTTGTATTGTGGTAAATTGTAGTCAATGTTATGAGACAAAGCGTACATGAACTGCTGTATGGAAAGTGAATTTTCTCTGTAAACTTTCACCCAAATCACAATAAAGAAAGAAAGAAAGAAAAGAAAAGGAAAGGTTCTTTCAATCAAGATCCTAGTCTCCAGACTTACACATGAGAACAGTTGTAATTCAAAAATAATTTATGGGGACCATGGCAAAATGAAATTCTGGGTCTCTTGTTCAAAAATTAATAGCAATTTCAAAAGGTGACATGAGACATTAAACAAGTTGCCACCCATCCCATTGCTCAGGATCCTTTGAAACTGCACAAGTCACATGGCCATAAAACAGGCCGTTAATTAACATATTATCATTGAAATATTCTTGAATGGTGTCCAATGATATAAAACACAAAACTTTCTAAAACAGCTTATTCTTTTATGAAGAGATCTACTAACTAGAAAGTTGAATTGAAATTGGGCTCTATGTATTTTTCAATTATTTTATTATACTATTTGGTATATTCATAGTCTTTCCCAGGTTTTCTTGAGGCCCCAAAGGCCTAAAATAACAATGATATGAAATACTTGCAAAAACTAAAACAAGGTGCTAAGATATCAAGGAATGGTTTTGTTAGCATTAGTTCATCACTCAGGCTATACAAAAAGGAGGGGAGAGGGTTGTTTGTAGTGGGCAGCAGTGAGGACCTCTCTCCAGAAAGATGTTAGAAGAGCTATGGTTCTTCTCTCATCACCTCAGACTAAGTGAGAAGTGGCTCAAGGGAACCACTTAGAGAAGTGGGCTCAGATAAAGATTAATATTTCACTAGTGCTTAAAGTGTCTAAAATGAGACAGAAAAACAAAGAAAGAGACAGTTGGAATGAGAGGAAACCATAAGGCAAAAATGCCCTATGGCCATTTTAAAAGGGTCCTTTTAAAAGTGTTAGGGTCATTTTAAAAGTGTTTAAGTCAAGAGATGGTTGACCAACAAGTCAGGGTTTGGGCTGGAGCTACTAATGACCAGATGGAGGCACTATGACCTTCAAGGAGATTCACCACAGCCACAAAGGCCCTCCATGGAAAAATGGGCCAGTATTTGTCTTTGTCATGCTGAGGGACCCAATATCAAATTATTACTGTCCCAGTCAGGCAACTCCATCCCAGATGTTAGCCTCACTTCCCTCCCTGTGCTCACTCAGTATCAGAAGGGCCCAGAACAGTTGGTTTCAAATAAGAGAGAAAGTGGATATAAGAGATAGCTTCAATAACAATCCTCTGCACCCAAGCAGGTCTAAAATCAAGAAGAGTAAAAGCAAGGTTAAATGTTTACATACGTTGATCCTAGTTTCTTAAGTAATTAACTGAGCCTTGATTTTACAAATGGAGAGACTAGAAAAGCTATGTGCGCTCTCACATTTAATCCGATCAGCAAGGACCAAAAGGAAAATGCCTGAACTTGAAGGAGGAGGGTGGGAAGATTACACTTTTCCTTCCTTGCACTAAGTCAGGCCTGTTCAAAAAACTGTTCATAAGCTATTTTAGTTATGCCATTTTAAAAAAATTATGCAGGTAATATATTACCATCGCTTCAACTATTTTTGGATGACTCAATTCCCAGAAAGCTTAACACTTTGGTACTTTTTTCTTGCTGTGGTATATATAGAGAGCTTTTCACTGTGGTTTGAGTGAAAGTTTCTGGAACAAATTAGTTTTCCATTCAAAAATTCATACACATTTTGTTTTGTGACACTAATTGCAATTCCAACGATGTTACAGCACTCTTCGTACTTCCTCCCTGTATTTACTGTTTCCATTCATCTTTCTTTACTATCCCTTCCAGCCTTCTGAGTTTTATTCCTGGGTAAATGCTCATACTGTTTGTTGTGCTAAGGAGTAAAACCTGGTGTTATTATTCACCTTAAAGTCCTGTCTACTTTACATCCTTCCAAGGTGTCAATAATTGTGCACATGAATAGAGGATGATATGACAAGCTAAAAGACTGAGGTGAGTAACAAATGGAATGGGCAAAATCACAAAAGAAGCAACCAAAATAAGAATAATAACAGAATATTACAAAGAACTGTAGTCCAAAAATTTTGAAAACCTAGAAGAAATGGACAAATTCCTAGAAACACTGACTAAGGTAGAAGATTTGAACAGACCCATAACCAAGGAAGAAATTGAGCAGGTAATAAAAATACTCCCCATACAAAAAAAGTGCTGGCCCAGATGGCTTCACTGGAGAATTCTATCAAATGTTCAGAGAAGATAACACCTATCCTACTCAAGCTGTTCCAGAACACAGAAAAGGATGGAATCCTCCCAAATTCATTCTCCAAACAAAGGATACCCTGATACCAAAACTAGGCAGAGACAGAACAAAAAAGGAAAACTACAGACCAGCATCCTTCATAAATATAGATGCAAAAATATTCAACAAAATCCTCACCAATAGAATCCAACACTATATTAAAAAAAGAAAAGAAACAAACAAACAAACAACACACCATGGCCAAGCAGGATTCATATCAGGTATGCAAGAATGGTTCAATATTAGAAAATCAATCAATGTAATCCACCACATAAATAAAACAGAGGCAAAGAACAAAATGATTATATCAATCGATGTAGAAGAGGCATTTGATAAAATATAACACCCATTCCTGATAAAAATTCTCAGCAAAATAGAAACAGAAGGGCAATGCCTCAACATAATAAAAGCAAATGCTCAAAACCAACAGTGAACATTATTTTCAATGGAAAAAGACTCAAAGATTCCCCTTGCAAATAAGAACTAGACAAGGATAGCCCAGTCACCAATTCTACTCAGCAATGTATTGGAAGTCCTAGCCTGGGCAATAAGGCAAGAAAGAGAAGTAAAAGGCATCCAAATTGGCAAAGAAGAAGTAAAACTATCTCTTTCTGCAGATGACAGGATCCTATATTTAAAATACCCAAGAGATTCAGCAAGTATACTCCTAGAACTAATTGAAAGTTTCAGCAAAGTGGCAGGTAGAAGACAAACACACAAAAAAACATTTGCATTTCTCTGTTGTTGTTGTTGTCATATGCCGTCGAGTTGGACCCAACTCATAGCTACCCCTCCTTGGGTTTCCAAGACAGTATCACTACGGAGGTAGATTGTCCCACCTTCCTTCCAAGGAGTGGCTGGTGGGTTTGAACTGCCAGCCTTCTGGTTAGCAGTCAAGTGCCTTAGGCACTATGCTACCAGCTCTACACCAACAGATAGATCTCTGAAAAGGAAATAAAGAAAATAATATCTTTAAAATAGCTACTAGGGAGCTCTAGTAGCATATTGCCTAAAGCACAACTGCTAACCAAAAGCTGGCGGTTGAAACCTACCAGTCACTCCTCAGAAGGAAGGTTGGGCAATCTACTCCTATAGTGATACTGCCTCAGAAACCCAAGGAGGGGTTGCTATGAGTCGGGGCTGACTCGACGGCACATAACAACAACAATAACAACGAACCAAGAAGATAAAATACTTATAAATCTTACCAGGGACAGAAAAGACCTATACAAAGAAAACTACAAAGCACTACTATAAGAAACCAAAAGACCTCTATAAATGGAAGTATATCCCATGCTCTTGGATAGGAAGACTGAACATTGTGAAAATGTCAATAACACCCAAAGCAATCTTAGATTCAATGCAATCCCAATGTAAATTCCATCGACATTCTTTAAGGACATGGACAAATCAATCACTAATTTTATATATAAAGGAAAGACAGCATGGATAAAGAAAGCACTACTGAAGAAGAAAAATAAAGTAGGAGGTCTCATACTCCCAGATCTCAAAACCTACTATAATCTACAGTCATGGTAGTCAAAACAGCCTAGTATTGGTACAACAATAGACACAAAGACTATGAAACAGAATTGAAAGTCCAGAAAAAGATACATATGGACAGCTAATATTTGACAAAGTGCCAAAATCCATTCAATGTGGAAGAGATAGTCTCTTCAACAAACAGTGCTGGCAAAACTGGCTGTCCTTTTGCAGAAAAATAAAACAAGATCACACCTCACACCATACACTAAAACAAACTCAAGAATGATCAAAGACCTAAACATAAAACCCAAAACTATAAAGTTCATCAAAGATAAAAAAGGGGCAATCTTATGGACTCTGATTTATGGTATAAATAGACTATGAAGCATAACCCAAAATACACAAACAGCAGAAGAGAAACTAGATGACTGGCACCTTCTAAAAATAAACTTCTTATGTGCATTGAAACCAATCAAAACCAAACCCACTGCCATCAAGTTGATTCAAACTCATAGCAATCACCATTGGGTCTCCAAGGCAGTAAATCTTTATGGAAGTAGATTGTCTGGTCTTCCTTCTGTGGAACAGATAATGGGTTTGAACTGCCAACCTTCTGCTTAGAAGTAAAATGGTTTAGGCATTGTACCACCAGAGCTCCTTATGTGCATCAAAAGACTTCTCCAAAAGAGTAAAAAGAGAACCTACAGATGGGGAAAAAATATTTAACAATGACATATCTGACAAGAGACTTATCCCTAAAATTTACAGAAAACTTTAACACTGCAACATCAAAATGACAAACCAATTCAAATTCTTGAAAGGATATAAACAGACACTTCACGAAAGAAGATATCAGGCAGTCTACAAACACATGAAAAAATGCTCTCGATCATTAGCCATTAGATAAATGGAAATTAAAACAACAATATCACCTCCATCCAACAATAATAGCAAAGTTCAAAGAAGCATAAAATAACAAATGCTAGTGATGGTGTGGAGAGATTGGAACTCATACACTGCTGGTGGGACTGTAAAATGGTGCAACCACTGTGGAAAATGGTATGGTACTTCCTTAAAAAGTTAGAAACAGAAAAACCATTTGATTCAGCAAACCCATTACCAAGAATATATCTTAAAAAAGTGAGACTAGAGATACTAATAGATACATGCACACCCATGTTTACCATAGCACTATTTAAAATAGCAAATAGATGCAAACAACTTAAGTGCCCATCAACAGAAGAATGGAACCAAAGTATGGTACATACATGCAATGGAATACTATGCAATACTGAAGAATAGTGACAAATAAACACATCACTTCATAATGTGGAGGAACTTGTAGGATACTATGTTGAGTGAGATAAGTCAATCACATAAGGACAAATATTGTATGAGTCCATATTTGTAAAAAGTCAAGGAAAGATTTACACAGAGAAGGAAATTTTCTTTGCTGGTTGCCAGGAATGGGAAAGGAGGGGAAGGGAGGGAAAATAGATGGATAATTAAGAGAGAAATTTGATACAGATGAAGAGAGTGTAAAAAAAAGAGTAAGCGTATATGAACAGTTACCACTGATGATACAGAACTATATTTCTATTAATTCCCAGTGGAGATTAATATTAGATTATTGACAAACTGGACAAATGTAGTTCCTGATAAACAAAACTATTATATGTCTTTTATGGCTCTCCTTTCATTTCCATATATAACACATTACTTCAGACTTATTTTGAACTTAATCATTTAAAAATTCTCATAACTGGTATCTGACTTGTTTGGGTCCCTTTCTAATTTATCCTCCATATTAAAGGCAGAAGAGTCTTTCTTTAATGCCAAATTCCCATTGCCAATGTAATAAAATCAAAACTGCCCAGAATAAAATAAAATTCAAATACGAAGCTTCACAATTTGGACTCGGTCTGGCTCGTTCTTACTCTAGTCCAATCCCTATCATGAATTCAGCCATAAATTCAGACACAATGAATGTTACACAGTTTTCTGATCTAGTTTATACTTTTATAACTTTGATCACACTTCTCCCACTGCCTAGAATGCCCTACTTCCAATGCCTCTACCACTAATTTCCTTGGACAGTACTCCAGTGGTACAGTTGTTAAGTGCTTGCCTGATAACTGATGGCAGCCCAGTGCTATAAAACTATCATGTTATATCAATGATACATTTATATCATTATACAGTATTCAACATAAATGTATCCAACAAACCCTACAGCTTCCCCATGGGAGAAAGATGAGGCAGTCATCTGCCATAAAGTTTTAAAGACTAGGAAATATTAATAGGCAGTGGGTCCAGTAAGGCACTATGAGTCAAAATTGACTCAATGGCAAGGAGTTTTATTTTTGGTTTATTTATATGCCTATTGAGACTCAGTAAATATGAAAATGAATGAACAAAACTCTCAGATTTTTAAGCATACTATTTCTTTTTTCATATGTGTATTTTCACTTGAAAGAATTTTGTTGTTCAAAGCTTTCCTGAATGTAACCATGTGTCAATTACTAAACTTGTGGCACAAGTGTTCATTCAGTAGATGTTTTCTCTAGAAAAGTTTAATAGTTCTTGTCTATGTACCCATCTTAAATAATTTAATCTATGCTGTTAACTTCAACTAATCATCGATAATACACTGATGACTTCCAATCCCTTGTATCACTACCTTAGGTCAATATAGTGGCCCTGAAATTTTGATGAAATTCTCCAATTGTCTAATAAACTGAGACACAGATGTCTCAAAAGCATCTTCAATGTAATATGTTTAAACACAAAATTTATTACTTTTGCCCTGAATGTTCCCCTTGTGACACAAGACAAAAATCATGGGGTAATCCTTTACATCTTCTTTTTGTACATTAGGTATAATTTGTCAATAAGAACTCCTAACTGCTTGTAAAAGAGAACATTATGTATGTAGTCTTCAATCAGTTGAAGACCTTTACAGCAAAAAAAGAGTTTTCCTAGAGCGTATGCCACCTAAAGACTCTAAGTGGACATGCTGTCAGAACACTTACTCCATTCTTCTTGTCATCCAACCTACAAATATCAGACTTGCCAGCTCTCCACAATTATGTGAGCCAATTCTTTGAAATAAAACTCTGATTATTGATAGGTACATAGATGATGGATGGATGGAAGGAAAAAGAGAGAGAGGGAGAAGGAGAGCAAGAGGGAGAGAGAGATAAAGAGGGAGCAAGAGAGAGATCTCTATACATTTCACTCTTGTTGTTGTTACATGCCGTCGAGTCAGACCCAACTCATAGCAACCCCTCCTTGGGTACTTGAGGCAGTATCTCTATGGAAGTAGGTTGCCCAACCTTCCTTCTGAGGAGTGGCTGGTGGATTTGAACCACCAGCAATCTGATTAGCAGTCAAGTGCCTTAGGCACTATGCTACCAGAGCTCCCATATTTCACTCTAAGATACTCTAAAGCAAACATATCAACACACTGCCATCAAGTTGATTCCGACTCCTAGAAACCCACTTGGGGTTTCCAAGGAGATAAATCTTTACAGACATAGATTGTCCAGTCTTCCTTCAAACTCTAAGACACTCTCAAATAAAAACTATTACTACATTATTTCAAACATGCTATTGCTGATTCATAGCAAATGTGTTTTTATTTTATGGTAAATAAACAATCTGCCTACTGAGGTAGGCAATTTTATTTTAATGTTTTAAAATGGTACAGTGAAGCAATGTGTTTATTGCTAAAAATAGTAACTATTCAGTGACACTCATGGGGCGCAATTCTAAGATTTCAGGTTTCTTGTTGTACTTTGAGATATTTTCACAAATAACCACCTCAAAAATTAGCTAGTTAAAAATAAATATAGAAAGTGCCCATACGTTTCATTGGATATATAGGAACACTAATAGGACTCTGTCGTATACATCCACAGGATAAAAGTAATTATCATGAGAAAGAGAGCATATAAGAATTTTTGCAAGAAGGAAAATAAATAAATAAAATTCAAAAGATAGGCAAAGTGTGATTTACAGTTATGTCAAATATTTGTTTCATTTAATCTTATTTTCATGAGGGAAATAAAAAGGACTGTTGTTGTTGTAATTGTTGTTGTGATGTGCCGTGGAGTCAGACCTGACTCCTAGCGACCCCTCTTTAGGTTTCCAAGGCAATATCACTATGGAAGTAGATTGCTCCATCTTCCTTCCAAGGAGTGGCTGGTGAGTTTGAACTGCCAGCTTTCTGGTTACCAGTTCAACGCCTTAGGCACTACACTACCAGAGCTCCTTAAAAAGCACTAATCTCCATCAAAAAATAATTCCTTAAGTAATTTTTTTTAATTGCTTGGAAGTAGCATCCTTTGTTCTAAGTGTATAAATCTATATCCTTCTTTTCATTAGTGGTATTCAACAAAATATATATAACCCTTAATTCAACTATTCAACAATATTTCATATGCACATATCATTCCTTAATCAATAATATAGGAAAATAAATGAATTTTCTAAAGTATATCAGGCTTTTAATTTTATTATATGAAAAAATAGAAGGTTAGAGGTACTGTTTAGGTAACACTAAAAATACTTTAAAAAACACATACAATATATGATAGCTTAGTTGTTGTTAGTCAAAGCTGGGCCAACTGAATTCTTGAAGTAATTTATTCTAAATGTTAAAAACACCTATATTTAAAATATTTAATAAAAAAAGCTAAAACTTGACATCTTTCAATGAATTGAAAATAGTATAAGTATAGCAGTCTTTAATTTAATTTGCATTTCTAAATGTAAACTCAACATTTTCAGAGAATTTTAGGCAGAATCACCAGAACCATAACAAAGTGCAAAGAGTCCTAGACTAAGCCCTTTGTTCTTTTCCCGAAACAAGCCCATCATGGTGTCAGCTTTTCAAAATTTATGCCTTTTTTATTTATGCCTTTTTTTTTTTTAAGATGAATATAAGATTCATTATTCTGATGACAAGGCTGGAATGTGATGGTTATTTCCCTGTGGAGTAGGTGGCTGAGCAGTGTCTGCTGCTGTTGAATTGAACAAACGTCAGTAACCCCTTATAAAAAACAAAAACAAAAGAAGATACTATGTTTCCTGGTTATAAGCAATGAAAATCTTGAGTTCACAAGAGAGGTTCCGGTAAGAGGGTGGAATAGGCAGACAGACTACAAAGACCCTCTTCAACAAAGAAAAGGGGAACCACTTAACTCAGATACAGAAGATAATTCTGGAGCCCTAAACTTTGAAGGGAAGGACATAGAAGTGAACTAAACTCCAACTAGTAGAACTTGAGTGAAAACACCAAAAAAAGCAGACACACGGAGCTGTGGTCTGTCAGTGATCCTGATGGCACAGAAAGCTTGCATGTTGCCAACTAGTGTTAGAACCTAAGAATTAACCTAAAAATCATCCCTGATAGCCAGGGGCTGCATAGAGGACTGCACTGGTTGCTGGTGAATAAAGAGGAAGCAGGGAAGAGGAAAGTGGGCTGAGCTGTGGACTTTTGCCTGTCTGAGGGCATAGCCATTTTGAATGTTTACAAGCAGTTTAACCATTTTGGATATTTAAACCAACAACATTCTCCCAGATTCCAGGGACTTAAAAAGAGGGTCCACTTGCTGGAAACCACAAGGACATTCTGGACACAAACGACTGGAAAGGTTCTAGTTTTCAGCATTTTCTCACTTCTCTGTTTCTGGTTCACATCTTTTTCTTTCTCATGGTTAACCCCATTCCTTGTTTTTCTTTTTGCATTTTTCACATTTTTTTCTTCATTGTTCTCCTACTCTACATCTTTTCTCTTATTGCCCTCTCCGCAGATATTGCGGTGTTTTTTTTCTTTTCTTTTTTTCTTTTTTTGGTTATTGTTCCCATGTGTTTTTTGTCCACCTGCTATTACTTTTTTGATGGTTATTTGATTGTTGTTTTTGTCTAACTGAGTGGGAAACAGCAACAGTCCCATACAACACAACTACCCCCACACTTCCTGCAGCTTCACTTAGTGAGTGAAAGCCACAACTTCCTTCTCCACCAACAGGCCAACAATAAATGAACACCAACAAAAGCCTGACTCACCCTTTGCAGCTCTTCACAAACATTTAACAGAGATCTAAATACAACAATGTCAAAATGTTTCAGAGACAACAGACAATCACAGTCCACACAAAGAAGCAAGATAAAATGGTAGAAACAAAGGAGCAAGGTAAGATCCAGAACATATCTCAGAGGAAGAAGCAGCATTGGAACTCCCTGATAAGGAATTCAAAAGAATTATATTTAGGTATTTTCAAAGGATGGAGAGACAGATCAAGGAAAACACTGACAAAATTAAGGAAAATACAAAAATCCCTAAAACCATTTTGAAAGAAAATACAAGAACAAAATGAAAAAATAAGTGAAAGATTAGAAATGGTTCAAAATCCACAGATGTAAGTCCAGAAGGTTAATACTGAATTTTCAGAAATAGATAACACATTGAAAGGGGAAAAGAGTAAAACTGAATCAATGGAAGACAGAATTAATAAGACTGAAGACAAATACCTGAATACTTCTTTGGAGAGGAATCAACCAGAAAAAAGCTCAAAACAAAATGAAGAAAGCCTAAGGCTCATGAAGGATATCATAAAAAGGAATAAGCTACATGTAACTGGATTTCCAGAACAGGAAGAGAAAAAAAACACCAGGAAAATTGTCCAAGATTTCTTGGAAGAGAACTTCCCTGATACGATGAAAGGAGAATACAACCATTCAGAAAGTCCAACAAACCCCAAATCAGATAGACCCCAAAAGAAAATCAACAAGACGTATCATCATCAAACTCATCAGAACCAAATACGAAGAAAAAATCTTGAAAGCAGCAAGGGAAAAACAAAAAGCTACTTACAAAGGATGACCAATAAGAATAAGCGCTGATCTCTCAGCAAAAACTATGCAAGTGAGGAGGCAATAGGATGAAATATATAAACCTGAAAGAGAAAATTTTCTAACCAATATTTATAGATCCAGCAAAATGATTCCTGAGATATGATTGTGAAATCAGGAGATTTCCAGATAAGCACAAATTAAGGAAATTTGTTAAAACTAAACCAAACTTACAAGAGATATTAAAAGGAGTCATTTGAACAGAGAATCAGTAATAGCAAACAACAGCCAACCATTAATACACAAGATGACATAACCCAGAAGCCAACACAGTTATGGATGTACCCAAAGTAAAATAAGCTTACAAGATTGTAAACAGGGAACCAGAGATATCAGTTGGTAAATGAGGACAGCTACAAACCAAAAAGAGGGAAAAAATAGTATAGTTACAGAACTTCTAATTGGTGAGGCAGTCAAGAAAATTGTAAGACAACTCAGGGAGAAAATTATAAATCACAGGGTAACCCCAAAGAAAAAAGATAAACCTTCACATCACAATAAAAAAGAGAACAAGCACAAATATTTAGCAAAAATTTAAAAAATAACAAAGGAAATGATAGCATGATTCATAAGCATAATGAGCTCAGCACAGTAAATTAAATAGAACAAAAAAACCAGGAACACCATGAAAAAACACATAACAAAATGGCAGCAACCAATTCATACTTGTCGTTGATTACACTGAATGTTAGTGGATCAACTGCACCACTCAAGAGACAGAGAGTAGCAAACTGGGTAAGAAAACATAACCCATCAATACATTGTCTACAAGAGAGACAACTTATAGACAAAGAAAAAAATAGACTAAAAATCAAAGGTTGGAAAAAGATACATCAAGAAAATGGCAACCAAAAAGGGCAGGAGTGGCAATATTAATTTCTGATCAAATTGACTTTAAGACAAAAACCCCATAAGAGACAAGGAAGAACATTATATAATGATTGAAGAATCAATTGAACAAGAAGATATAACCACAATAAATATCTATGGACATAATTAAAGAGTCCCAAAATAAATCAGACTTGAACAGAATTGAGAAGACAAAGAGATGACTCCACAGTTATAGTAGGAGACTTTAACACACCACTTTCAATGAAAGTTAGAACAACTAGAAAGAAACTCAAAAAAGATAGAGAAGAGCTAAACAATACAATCCACAAACTTGACCTTATAGACATCTACAGAGCACTGCACCCAACAGCAGCACAATATACATTCTTTTCCAGTGCAAACGGAACATTCTCCACGATAGACCATATGTCTGGCCATAGAGCAAGCCTTAATAAATTTTAAAACACTGAAATACTGCAAAACATCTTCTGGGATCACAACGCTATCAAATTAGAAATCAAAAATAGGAAGATCAACAGGAAAAAGAGCAAACACATGGAAACTAAACAACACCTTTCTTAAGAACAACTGGGTAAGAGAAGAAAAAAAAATGAAATTGCAAAATTCTGTTAATCAAATGAGAATGAAAATACAACATGCTGTGTGTCTTTGGGACACAGCAAAAGTACTGATCAGAAGCCAATTTATAGCAAAAAAATTGCCCACATCAAAAAAGAAGAAACAGCCAAAATCAACACTTTAAACCAACATCACCAACAATTAGAAAAAGAGCTGCAAGAAAAGCCTACAGCACCAGAAGGAAGGAAATAATAAAGATTTGAGCAGAAATCAATGAAACAGAAAACAGAAAGACAATATTAAAAATAATCAACAAGATAAGAAGTTTGTTTTTTGAAAAGATTAATAAAATTGACAAACCACTGGCAAATTTAACAAAGGCAAAGAGGGAGATAATACAAATAACACGAATAAGAAACAAATGGTCAACATTCAACAGAACCAACTGAAATAAAAAGGATGATATCAGGAGGAAGGTTGGGCAAACTACTTCCATAGTGATACTGCCTCAGCAACTCAAGGAGGGGTCACTATGAGTCAGGTCTGACTCGATGGCACATAACAACAACAACAATGAAGAACTGTACTCCAACAAATTTGAAAATCTGGAAGAAATGGAGAGATTTCTGGAAACACACCACTTACCTAAACTAACATGGACTGAGGTGGAAAAGTTGAACAGATTCATAACAAAAGATGAGCTTGAAAAGGTCATGAAAAATTATCAACAACAACAACAAAAAGCCCTAGCCCAGAGGGTTTCATCAGAGAATTCTTCTACCAAACATTCAGAGAAGAAATGACACCACTTCTACTCAAACTATATCAAAACATACAAAAGGATGGAATCTTCCTTAATTCATTTTATGAAGCAAGCATAAACTGGATACCACATCCAGGCAAAGACATTACTCAAAAGGAAAACTACAGACCAATATCTCTCATGAATATAAATGCAAAAATCTTCAACAAAATCCTAGTCAATAGACTCCAACAACATATCAAGAAAATAATTCATTATGACCAAGAGGGGTTCATATAAGGTACACAAGGTGGTTCAACATTAGAAAAACAATCAATGTCATCCACAACATAAATAAAACAAAGGAAAAGAACTACATGATCATATCAATCGATGCAGAAAAGGTCTTTGATAAAATCCAACACCATTCCTGATCAAAACTCTCAGCAATATAGGAATAGGAGGAATATTCCTCAACATAATAAAGCGTATATATGCAAAACCAATACCCAACATTATTCTCCATGGAGGGAGACTGAAACTATTCCCATTGTGAACAGGAATCAGATGGAGAGACACTGAAACCATTCCCGTTGTGTACAGGAACCAGACAAGGATGCCCTCTATCACCACTTCTATTCAACATTATACTGCAAGTCCTAGCCAGGGCAATAAGGCAAGAGAGAGAATTCAACAGCATCCAGATTGGTAAGAAATAAGTCAAACTGTCCCTATTTACTGATGATATGATCCTATACCTAGAAAACCCAAGACACTCAGTCAAAAATCTACTGGAACTAATTGAGAGATTTAGCATCATGGCAGGATACAAGATCAACATCCAAAAATCAGTTACATTCTTCTACACCAGAAAAGAGATTGCTGAACATGAAATAAGAGAATCAATACCATTTACAATAGCTACTAAAAAAATAAAATACTTGGGAATAAATCTTACCAGGGACATAAAAGACCTGTACAAAGAAAACTATGAAAGACTACATCAAGAAACCATAAGAGATCTACATAAATGGAAGACATACCATGTTTATGGACAGGAAGCTTGAACATAGTGAAAATGTCAATGCCAAAGCAATCTATACATTCAATGCAATCCCAATCCAGATCCCATCAACATTCTTTAAGAGTATGGAAAAAATAATCACTAACCTTATATGAAAACAAAAGAGAACATGGATAAGCAAAGTATTATTGAACAAGAACAACAAAGTAGGAGGTCTCACACTCCTGGATCTCAAAACCTACAATTCAGCCACAGTAGTCAAAGCAGCCTGGTATTGGTATGACAGACACATAGAGCAGTGGAATAGAATTGAGAACCCAGAAATAGATCCATCGACCTATGGTCAGCTTATCTTTGACAAAGGGCTGAAATCCATTAAATGGATAAGAGAATGTTTGTTTAATAAATGGTGCTGGCAAAACTGGATATCCATTTGCAGAAAAATGAAACAAGATCTGTACTTCACACCTTACACAAAAACTAACTCCAGATGGATCAAAGAGTTAAATATGAAACCTAAAACTATAAAGTTCCTCAAGAATAAACTAGGGGCAAATTTAGGGGCCCTCATTTATGATATAAATAGACTATGAAGCATAATGCACAAACAGGAGAAGATAAACCATATGAATGTTGTTGTTGTTATGTGCTGTCAATTTGGACCTGAATCATAGCAACCTCTCCTTGGGTTTCTGAGGCAGTGTCACTACGGAAGTAGATTGTCCAACCTTCTTTCCAAGGAGTGGCTGGTGAGTTTGAAACGCTAACCTTCTGGTTAGCAATCAAGTGCCTTATGAACTATGCTACCAGAGCTCACAAACAAGACGAATGGGACCTTCTAAAAAGTGAATTTTTATATGCTTCCAAAGACTTCTCCAAACGAGTCAAAAGAGAACCTACAGATCATGAAAAAATATTTGGCAATGACATATCTGACAAGGGACTTATCTCTAGAATTTATAGAAAACACTAACACCTCAACAGCAAAAAGACAATCCAATTAAAAAATGGGCAGAAGACATGAATAGACACTTCATCAAAGAGGATATTCAGGCTGCCAACAAACATATGAAGAAATCCTCATGATCATTAGCCATTAGAGAGATGCAAATAAAAACAACAATGAGATACCATCGTGCCCCAGCACTATTAGCAGTGTTTGACAAGACAGAAAATAACAAATGCTGGTGAGGATGCAGAGATTGGTACTCTCATACACTGCTGGTGGGACTGTCAAATGATACAACCACTGTGGAAAGCAGTATGGTGAGTCTTTAAAAAGTTGGAATTAGATATACCATTGGACCCAGCCATTCCAGTACTAGGCATATATCCTAAAGAAGTGAGCACCAGGATAAGAACAGATTATGCTCACCCATGTACATTGCGAGGCACAGGAGGAGATGGGGCCGAGACAGAGCTGTAGGAACATAGGTAAGGGCGGGCAGATGGGTCAGCACCCAGACGCAGGAGGCATGGGTGCAGCCGGGGCCAAGACAGAGCTTCAGGGAGCCAGGTAAGGGCAAGCAGACAGGCAACACACCAAGAGGCAGGAAGGGAGGGAAAAGCCAGGGATGAAAGAACTGAGGGATCCTGGTAAGGGGAGGGTGGAGAGGTTTCGAACAGCTAAGGAAGACAAACTTTTCTATCAGTTAGTCATATTGTGGTGGTTTGCATGTTGCTGGGAGGCTTGAGACTGTGCCAATGGTGTTTCAAATGCCAGTAGGGTTGCACATGGTGCACAGGTTTCAACGCAGCTTACCGACTGAGACAGACTAGGAAAAAGGAAGAAGCCGTCCACTTCTCAAAGAATTGGATGGGGAAAACCTTATGAATAGCAGAGAAACACTGCCTGATACATTACTGGGTAACTTTAGGAATAGCCCTGAAACATAGTGCGATAGAGTGCAGGAAGACCAGCCCCTTAGGTTGGAAGGCACTCAAAATACAAGTGGTAAAGGGCTGCGTCATGAGGGTAGAACCAACCTTAATGATATGGATACAGTAAAGCTTTTGGGACCTCTATTTGCTGACATGGCACAGCTCAATTTGAGGAGAAAGAGCTGCAAGCATCCATTAATAATCAGAACATGGAATGTACAAAGTATGAATCTAGGAAAATTGGAAGTTGTCAAAAATGAAATGAAACACATAAAGATCGATATCCCAGGCATTAGTGAGCTGAAATGGACCAGTTTCGGTTTTGGCCGTTTTGAATCAGATGATAAAATGATGTACTATGCCAGGAATGACAATTTGAAGAGGAATGGCATGGCATTCATCATCGCAAAGGATGTTTCAAGACCTGTCCTGAAGTACAATGCTGTCAGTGATAGGATAATATGCATACGCCTACAAGGAAGACCAGTTACTACTACAATTATTCAAATTTATGTACCAACCACCAAAGTCAAAGATGAAGAAATTGAAGATTTTTATCAACTTCTGCAGTCTAAAATTGACTGAACATCCAATCAAGTTGTGTTAACTTGCCCTTGAGAAGAGAGTAGCCAAAGCAAATGGAAGAAAAGGCAAGATAAAACAACTAAACAGAAGATTTCAAAGTGCAGCTCAAGCAGACAAAGCCAATTACTATAATGAAACATGCAAAGACCTGGAGTTGGAAAACCAAAAAGGAAGAACATGCTTGGCATTTCTCAAGCTGAAGGAAAGGAACTGAGGAAAAAATTTAAGCTTTGCATTGCAATACTGAAAGTTTCTAAGGGCAAAATACTGAATGATGCAGGAAGCATTAAAAGAAGATGGAAGGAATACACAGAGTCATTGTATCTCAAAGACCTGATCGATCTTCATCCATTTTAGCAGGTGGCATATAATCAAGAACCAATGCTATTTAAGGAAGAAGTTGAAGCTGCACTGAAGGTATTGGCAAAGAACAAGGCACCAGAAATTCACAGAATACCCACTGAGATGTTTCAACAAATGGATGCCCCACTGTAGGCACACACTTGGTTACGCCAAGAGATTTGGAAGACAGCTACTTGGCGAACTGACTGGAAGAGATCCATAATTTGTATCCATTCCAAAGAAAGGTGATCCCACAGAATGACGAAATTATTGAACAATATCATTAATATCACATGCAAGTAAACTCTTACTGAAGATAATTCAAAAATGGTTGCAGGAATATATTGACAGAGAGCTTCCAGAAATGCAAGCTGGATTCAGAAGAGGATGTGGAATGCAGATTATCATTGCAGATATCAGATGGATCTTGGCTCAAAGCAAAGAATAGTAGAAAGATGTTTACTTATGTTTTATTGACTATGCAAAGGCATTTGATTGAGTGGATCATAAAAAATTATGAATAACACTGAGAAGAAAAGGAATTCCAGAACATTTAACTGTACTCATGAGGAATCTATAAAAACTGTCATTCGAACAGAAAAAGGGAACACTGCAGGGTTTAAAATCAAGAAGGAAGTGTGTCAGGGTTGTATCCTTTCAGTACACTTATTCAATGTCTATGCTGAACAAATAATACAAGAAGCTGGACCACATGAAGAAGAACATGGTATAAGGATCGGAGGAAGAATCATTAACAACATGCCATACGCTAACAACACAACTTTGCTTGCTGAAAGTGAAGATGACTTAAAACACTTACTGATGAAGATTGAAGAATGCAGTCTGCAGTATGGATTACATCTCAATATAAAGACAACAAAAATCCTCACAGCTGGATCTATAAACAGCATCCTGATAAATGGAGAAAAGATTGAAGTTGTCAAAGACATCACATCTCTTGGTTCTACAATCGACGCCAATGCAAGCAGCAGTCAGGACATCAGACGATGTATAGCACTGGGCAAATCAGCTCCAAAGGACCTCTTTAAAGTGCTGAAGAGCAAAGATGTTTCCTTGAGGACTAAGGTGCCCGACATAAGCCATGTATTTTCAATCACCTCATATGCATGTGAGAGCTGAACAATGAATAAGGAAGACTGAAGAAGAGTTGATGCTTTTGAAATGTGGTGCTGGCAAAGAATGCTGAGAGTACCATGGACTGCTAAAGGATCAAACAATTCTGTCCTGAGGAAGTGCAGCCAGAATGCTCCTTGGAGGCAAGAATGGCCAGACTTTGTCTCATCTACTATGGTCATGTTATCAGAAGGGCCCATTCCCTGGAGAAGAATGTCCTGCTTGATAAGGTGGACAGTCGATGAAGGAGGGGGAGGCCCTCAATGAGATGGATTGACACAGTGGCTGCAGCAATGGGTTAAGCATAGCAAGGACTGAGGAGCTGGCGTGCGACTGGACAGTGTTTTGTTCTGCTGTGCACAGTGTTGGTGTGAGTCAGAAACGACTTGATAGCACCTGACAACAACATGTTCATCGCAGCACTATTTACAATGCCAAAAGATGGAAACAACCTAGGTGTCTATCAACCAAAGAGTGGATAACCAAACTATGGTACATACACACATTAGAATACTGTGCAAGTCTAAAGAATAACAAACAATCTGCAAAACACCTCATAACGTGGATTAACTTGGAGGACATTATGCTGAGTGATATAAGTCAAGGACAGAAGGACAAATATTGTATTAGTCCATTATTGTAAAAAGTCAAGGAAAATTTTATCTATGGAAGGGGATTTTCTTTGTTGGTTACCAGGGGTGGGAGGGGAAGAGAGGGAACACTGTTAGATAGGTAGAAACAAGTATTGATCTGGGTGAACAGAAGGACAATGTACCAAATGTGAGTGATCTACACAATGCATTGAGGAAGAGGAAGACATAGAGAGGTACATGGCAGGTACAGACAACAAAGATGAACCCTTTTGCACATACACTACTGTGTTGTCAGTGAAGGCAAAGATGGATATACAGGTAGATTGATGGGTGGACAGGCTGAGCTGTTAGGTATGTCTATGCAGAGTGAGTGTGCTCAAGACCATGCATACAGTTGGCAGACAATGTTTCTACAAGTGTATTGGTATGTTGTGTAAGAATTTCCAGGTATACAGTAGAGCTGACAACTGACAAGGCTGTAGTCACTTCTTGGTCACAGCGAGGTACCCAGAAAGAGCAAGTAGTTGGACCTGTGGGCTTAGGACCATGGTTGCAGGGGACATCAATATCAATTGGCATAACATATTGCACAAAACCCTGTTCCACAACCTACATTGGCAAGTAGCAACTGTGATGAGTAAAAACAAAGTAAGGAAAAGTACATGAAATACATGTCTAGATTAGCAAATAAAAAGCTTGCAAGCAGCCATCTAGATGCAACGATTGGTCTCTCCTCATCCAGAGCAAAGAAGAATGAAGAAAACTAAAGATTCATGGAAACAATTTGTCCAAGCCATTGGTACACCATGCAATGTGCAGCCTGTACGACTATGAGACCAGAAGAACTAGATGTTGCCTGGCTACCACTGTCAACCACTCAAACAGGGATCTATGTAGGAGATCCTGGGCAGAGTGGGAGAACAATGTGGAACAAAATTCAAAATCATATTAAAAAAAAAAAAAAAGGGACCATGTTTGCTGGTCTGATAAAGCCTGATAGCACCACTGAGTCTGTGGCCCCTAGCTGCCCTTCAGGTCTGGAATTGACCCCACTCCTGTGGCTTCCAGCCAAACAAAAGACAGGCATATGAGCTGAATATTTATATTAGGTAGATGCATTCCTTGGAGAGAACAATCATAGAAGAATAGAAGGCTTGTGTATGTACAGGGAGACAGCTCAGGGGGCAGGAGTGCATAGAGGGAAGGATACAGGGAAGAGATAAGTATTGGGAGGAAGTGTGAGGAGAGCTGTTGCATTGTGGTAAATTATAGTCAATGTCATGAGACCAAGTGTATGTGAACTGCTGTATGGAAAGCTAATTTGCTCTGTAAACTTTCACCCAAATCACAAGTAAAGAAAAAAAAAAAAAAGTGAATATAGGAAAGAAAACTGGAGATTTAACAAAAAGCTCCTAGGTCTGATGAATTTTTATTTGTAAAAGTTTGGAAATTGTGCTTGAATTTGTTTTTTCTTTTTATAGTGAATATGTGTGCATAAATAGATAACTGTTTTGAAGGTAGTTGACAAAGAATTAGAGGGTGTTTGTGGTGAAGGAAAAATAAAAACTATACCTATAGGTGATACCTCCATTGTTTTGCCAAATATTTATAAATATAAAAGGAACGATGATTTAAGTACAGACCTGGACTTCAGTATTATAAAACACAAACTATAGTTGATATCATAGAATTTTTATTTATTATTTACTAAGCTGGACATGTATTTCATGTACTTTCCCTTACTTTGTTTGTACTCATCATTCCTTGTTTTTCAAATGCTGATTAAATTGAGGATACAGTGTCTAGGAGAGTTTAAGCTGTTTTATTTGTTGAGGATTAAATTATTTGTACATACTTGACAAGGTCTAATTCTAAGAATTATAAAGTGCTTGCAAAATATAATATTAACTGTATTTTTAAATTATTATGTATATAATGTATATATAAAGAGATATTGGCATTATCTTTGTAAAATATATGGAGGGAGATAAAGCTATATATATCTCCAGACTGTTGTTTTTGTTGTTATGTGCCATCGAGTCAAACCTGACTCATAGCGACCCCTCCTTGGGCTTCCGAGGCAGTATCACTACGGAAGTAGGATTGCCCAACCTTCCTTCCGAGGAGTGGCTGGTGGGTTTGAACCGCCAGCCGTCTGGTTAGCAGGCAAGTGTCTTAGCCACTATGCTACCAGAGCTCCCATTTCCAGACCAGAAGTATCAAAATCTATATTAGGAATTGATACAGTTACTAGGCAAATATCAATTTCTACATATATATCATATTCTTAAAATTAGAAGAGAGAAGCTAGATTTTAGACTCTTCTAACTAGAATTGATGGAATAACAATGGAGATGTTTCAAAAACCATATGCAATGCTGGAAGTGCTTACTATTTTATGCCAAGAAATTCAGAAGACAACTAGCTGGTCAACCTGTTGGAACAGATACATATTTGTGTCCATTCAACAAAAAAGGTGATCTAATAGAATGTGGAAATTATCAAATATCATTAATAGCACACACAAGTAAAATTTTGCTGAAAATAATTCAAAAACAATTGCAGGAGTACATAGACAGGAAATTGCCAGAAATTCAAGGTGGATTCAGAAGAGCACATGGAACAAAGAATATCATTACTGATATAAGATGATCTTGGCTGAAGCAAAGAATACCAGAAAGATGGTTACCTGTGTTTTACTGACTATGCAAAGGCATTCAACTGTGTAGATCATAACAAATTATGGATAACATTGTGAAGAATGGGAATTGCAGAACACTTAATTGTGCTCATGAAGAACATTTATATGTTTAAAAAGCCAGTCGTTCAAATAGAACAAGGGGATGTGCATGGTTTAAAATCAGAAAAGGTGTGCATTGGGGTTTATCCTTTCACCATACTTATTCAGTCTGTACACTGAGCAAATAATCTGAGAAACTGGACTAGAAGAAGAACAATGCAGCATCAAGATTGGAGAAAGACTCATCAACAAACTGTGATATGCAGGTGACACACCTTGCTTGCTAAAAGTGAAGGTGACTTGAAGTACTTACTGATGAAGATCAAAAACTATAGCCTTCATTATGGATTACACCTCAATATAAAGAAAACCAAAACTCTCACAACTGGACCAATAAGCAGCATTATGATAAATGGAGAAGAGATTGAAGTTGTCAAGGATTTCATTGTACTAGGATCTACAATAAATGTCCATGCAAGCAACAGTCAAAAAATCAAATGACACAATGCAAATCGGCTGCAAAAGACCTCTTTAAAGGATTAAAAAGCAAAGATGTCATTTTGAAGAGTAATTAATGTACTTGACCCAAGCCATAGTATTTTCAATCACCTCATATGCATATAAAAGTTGAACAAGGGATTAGGAAGACTGAAGAATAATTGATACATTTCAATTAAGGTATTGGTGCGGACCACTGAATATACTATGGATTGTCAAAAGAATGAACCGATCTGTCAGGGAAGAAGTATGCCCAGAATGCTCAGTAGAAGTGAGGATGGAAAGACTTCACCTCACATACTTTGGGCATGTTATCAGAAGGGAACAGTCCCTAGAGAAAGACATCAAGTTTGGTAAAGTAGAGGATCAGCAGAAAAGAGGAAGACCCTTAACAAGATGGATTCATTCAGTGGCTGAAACAATAGGCTCAGTCATAGCAATGATTGTAAGGATGGCACAAGACTGGACAATGTTTTGTTCTATTGCACAAAGGGTCACTACAAGGCAGAACTGACTTGTCAGTATCTAACTACAATAACTAGAATCTTATTTGTAGGTCAGAAATAGTTACCAATTATTTAATGTACTGACTCTAAAAGCTTATCCAATGCTCTTTTCACAGAGTCCAAAGAAATCATGGGTTGGACTGGATTTATGAGACAGAAAAAAAGGTAATTAAAAGCAACATATCCTTCCATTGCCACATAACTCCTTTTTACTCTTTCTGTCTCCTTAGTAATATGCACGTCTTTACCATTCTATCTCTCCTTGCAGGCCCTCCAAGTGTTTATGAAGGTCAGAATGGAAATATTAGATATCATCTAGCTCTGCTTTCATTTTATAAAGGACAGGAAGTAATTAATTATAAATGTCATCATCATATAATTGCAATGGAAAATTATCTTGAATCTGTGTGTGTTTTTAAAATGACTTTTTACATTAGGGCTAGGACTTGTATTAGCAAAGTAGCAAAGTTAATTTCATATTAGTTTTGAGCTAGAAGTTGGATCAAATACATTTACAAATGTAGATTAATATTCTGGCCAGGCTATATTTCTGTACATACTTCTGTAGTGATGCATAAGATATATTTAAATATACACTTAAAAATCACCTAATTTTTTTAAGGAAATATCACATTTTATATACTATATTCAACATTCTTCACACACTCCCATAAGAAAAAGCTTTGAAAATCTAAGATATTAATTTACTTCACTTTATAGTGTTTTTCTAGGTATTCAAAACCCAGATTTTTTATCTGGATTTTGAAATCAAAATATTTATCCAAACCCATTGCCATTGAGTCAATTCTGACTCATAGCAAACATATAGGACAGAGTAGAACTACCTTAAAGGATTTACAGCTGATGGATTCGAACCATCAACCCCAGAAGTTTAGCATTTGAATACACCAGCTGCCCCATGGGAGAAAAGATGTGGCAGTCAACTTCTGTAAAGGCAACAGTTCTACTATGCCCTATAGGGTCACTATAAGTTGGAATCAACTTGATGGCAAAGTGTTTGGTTTTGGTTTCATTTTGAAGGAAGATATATTAATAAACCATCACTGCTCCAGTACTTTCTAGATAAATTAGTAATAACATACTCCACATATGAGCTTGTTCACCTTCCCTTCTCTAGGTTCAAAATATTCCTTCATGCACCATTTTCCAAAAGAAAAGAAAGCTTCCAAAGCTAATAGTTGCATACCAGGTCCCTATCCCAGATTATTATTTTTTATAAACTGCATGGCAAGCCTATGCACTTGCCCATCAGCACCTCAAATTCATCATTTCTAAAACTAATTCCATTATTCCATCTAACTTGACACTAACTGGAATCATTTTCCTGGTATCATTCCTTCCTAGTTTGTTCCCACTGTCTCAGTCATTTGGACTAAGAAAATCTTAAAATAATATTTGACTTTTTCCTTCTCTTCACCTATTTCAATAAACCAGCAGATAGTTTATTTTCTACCTCCATAACTCATCATGAATCAAATCTGTCAATCCCTTTCTTCCAGCCAACATTTCACTCCAGATTCCTTTCATGCTGCAATAATGTCACTGTGATAACCTTTTGCCTGTGCTGTACAGAGGCTCTAAACTAATATCCTTAACATTTAATTACAATCATGTTCAACAAATTCATCAACTTCTCATTATAATGCTTTAATCATGGCTCCCAAAACATTGTTCCCATTATTTTCAGTAATGTCTTTAAAATATAAAAATAAAAATAACACAGTTGCCTTTGAGTTGATTCTGACTCATGGCAACTCCACCTATATCAGTGTAGGATGGTGTTCCATAGGGTTTTCAATGGTTGGTTTGTCAGGAGTAGATCACCAGGGCTTTCTTCAAGGCTGCTCTTAGATGCAAACTGCCAACCTTTCAGTTAGCAGCCGAGCTTGTTAACTGTTTGTACCACCACAGGATGCTCAATATTTTCCCAAATACTTCATAATCAGACCAAAATGAAAAAATCACTATTCCCCAATTTTACTATCCTTTCATGTCTTTTCTAATTCTATCAATTCTTACTATCCAATCTTCTCCTTTTTCCAGATGGAAATTACCTATTTTCCAAGGCCTCTGCTTGAGATGGTCAAGTATTTCCTTTTCATAATATGATTTAACTTTATGAACTCCTATAGAACTTTATTAGCATGTCACTGAAAATTCCTATTAAATTCTGCCTTGTATTTTTATTATTTGCATAATTTTCAAGGAGGCCTATTTGCACAGTGGTTAAAGAATTTGGCTGATAACAAAAAGGCCAGTGGTTCAAACCCACCAACCACTGAACAAGAAAAAGATGAAGCAGTCTGCTTCTACAAAGTTTATAGCCTTGGAAACTCTAGGGGGCGTTCTACTATTTCCTGTAGGGTCATTATGTGTTGGAATCAACTCAATGACAGCATATTTGGTTATTTTTGTTGTTGTTGTTTGGTATGATTTTATCCTGCCCACCTCTTTGTAGAATGCAAACTCTTTGAGAAAAGCAATTATACAGTACACAGTGTCAAGTTCTTCATCATATATGAGCTCAATAAAAATAAAATTGAGATATTTAAATAATTACTGCCAGATATGTTTTAGCTTTCTTAACATCTTTGGTATAGGTCAGGAAAAGAGGTTTTCAAAAATAAAAAGCCAGTCCATTCCAATTGCTTGTCTCACTATAAAAATACACGTAATGTTTAAATTAACCCAAAGAAATTAGTGAAGTACATTTAATCCACCAAGGAAAATGCCCCTATATTACCACAGTTTCTTACCACATAATAGAGAGGCCCAGAATAATTAAAGTGGTTTAGGAAGAGCTTGCCTTATCTTCACAGTATAAATTATAAATAAAGGAATATTGTGTAAATGTTTGTGATGTGTTCTATTAGTAGAAAATGGCTAAGTGAAATAACTTACCTTATAACTGAGGTAACCAAGCAATATTGTTTCAAATAGACTTATCAGTGCCACTGAAACCTAAAATATAAATTGAAACTTAATTAGAAAATACCATGAAAATAAAATATAAACTCATGATTATATAATATAAATACTATACATGATTATATACATATGAATATGTGTGTGTATACATTTTATTAAGAAGCACATGACACATTAACTTCTATAAACAGGCAATAGAGATTTGGCAACCCCTGCATTATAGCTTAGTTTTCCTAATTTCTAATCTTCTGAATAAATATTTCTCATCTCTATTCCGAAATAAATAATATAGTAAAGGAGATTATAGAATAATTAGACTAGATTGAGCTTCCAATGATATATAAAGAATCTGGTTTTTGTTTTGTTCCTAACATACACAATTACACACAGCTGCACCACCACAGGTCATATTATGGCTCTTGTGGACTTGTTTTAATTTTCTTTCTTCAGCTTGAACCTGAACTTGCCTATGAACAATTGATAGTCTGATCCAGAGTCAGTCCCTGGCCTTGTTCTGACTAATGATATTGAGTTTCTCCATTGCCTCTGTACACAGGTATAGTCAAGTTGCGTCCTATGTATTCAATCTGCCAAGATCCATGTGTATAGATGCTGCTTAAATTGTTGAAGAGAGGTTATCTGCAATGAATTTGTCATTGTTAATGTAAAATTTTATCATACGATATCTGGCATCATTGCTATCATCAAGGCCATATTTCCGAAATACTGATGCTTCTTCTTTGTTTTTAACTTTCTTATTCCAATCACCAGTCCTTATCAATGGATCTTGATTGCATATTTGGTCAATTTAAGACTGCAGAAGTGGATAAAAATCTTCAATTTCTTCATCTTTGGCTTTAGTGGTTGGTGTGTAAATTTGAGGAACAATAGTATTAACTGATTTTCCTTGTAGGTGTATGGATATTATCATATCACTGATAACACTGTACTTTAGTATAGGTCTTGAAAGGTTCTTTGTGACAATTAATGTGATGTCATTCCTCCTCAATTTGTAATTCCCAGCATGGTTGATCATATAATTGTCTGATTCAAAACGGTGAATACTAGTCCATTACAGCTCACTAAGGCTTAGAATATCAATCTTTATGTATTGCATTTAATTTTTGACAATTTCCAATTTTCCTGGATTCATACTTCGTGCATCCCACGTTCTGATTATTAATAGATGTTTGCAGCTGTTTCTTTGCATTTTGAGTAGTACTTCATCAGTAAATGAAGGTCCTGAAACCTCTACTCCACCCAAGTCATCAAAGTCAACTCTACTTTGAGGAGGCAGCTCTTCCTCAGTCATATTTTGAGTGTCTTCCAGCCTGGGGGGCTCATCATAGGTGTAACATATCAGACATTTCACTGCTATTCCTAAAGTTTTCCAGCAATATATCAGAAAATGTTGCACTGCTATTCAAAAGTTGAAGCTGAAGAAAACTAAAACAAAGCCTTGAGAGCCAAAATACAACCCTGATAATATACCATCTGAATTTAGACAGCATCTGAGAATAGATTTACTGCATTGAACACCAATGACCAAAGGTAGGATGAGTTGTGGGATAACATCAAGAACATTATATACGAAGAATGCAAAAGGTCATTAACAAGACAGGAAAGGAAGAAAAGACCAAAAAGGACATCAGAAGAGAGTCTGAAACTTGCTCTTGAAAGTAGAGTAACTAAAGCAGATGGGGGAAAAATGATGAAATAAAATAACTGAATAGAATATTTCAGAAGAAGGCTTAACAAAAAGAAGTATTATAATGATATGTGAAAAAAAAATAGAATTAGGAAACCAAAATGAAAGAACACATGGCATTTCTCAAGCTGAAAGAATTGAAGAAAAAATCCAAAATTCAAACTGCAGTACTGAAGGATTCCATGGGCAAACATTGAATGATGCAGGAACCATTAAAAGAAAACAGAAGGAATACACAGAGGCACTTTACCAAGAAAAACTGATTTACATTCAATCATTTCAGGAGGTAGCATATGATCAAGTCTCAATGGTATTAAAAGAAGTATAAGCTACACTGAAGGGACCGATGTAAAACAAGGCTCCAGGAATTGATGGAATACCAATTAAGATGTTTCAACAAATGGATGCATCCATTTATGCCAAGAAATTAGGAAGACAGCTTCCTGGCCAATTGACTGGAAGAGATCTATATTTGTGCTCATTCCAAAGAAAGGTGATCCATCAGAAAATGGAAATTATCAAATAATATCACTAATATCACAGGAAAGTAAAATTTTGCTACAAAGAATTCAAAAACAGTTGCAGCAGTATATTGACAGGGTAATTCCAGAAACTCAAGCTGGATTCAGAAGAGGAAGTAGCGCCAGGTATATCATTGTTGATGTCAGATTGATTTTTGTTGAAAGCAAAGAATGTCAGAAAGATGTTTACCTGTGTTTTATTGACTATGCAAAAGCATTCAACTGTATGGATCACAAAAAATCATGGATAACATTTTGAAAAAGAGGAATTCCACAAAATGTAAATGTGTTCATAAGGAACCTGTACACAGACCAAGAGGCTGTCATTGGAACAGAACAAGGGGATACCACATGGTTTTAAATCAAGAAAGTGGGTTTCAGGGCTGGATATTTTCACCATACTTATCCAATTTGCATGCTGAGCAAATAATCCAAGAAGCTGGACTATGTGAAGAAGAACGCAGCATAAGCATTAAGACTCATGAACAACCTCTGATATGCTGATGACATAACCTTGTTTACTGAAAGGAAGATGACTTGAAACACTTACTGATGAAAGTCAATGACTACCATCTTCAGTATGGATTACGGCTCAATGTTAAGAAAACAAAAATCCTCACAACTGGACTAATAATCAACATTAAGATAAATGGAGAAAAGATTGAAGTTGTCAAAGATTTCATTTTATTTGGACCTACAGTCAACATCCATGGAAGAGCAGTCAAGAAGCAAAGCATGATCCACAATCAACACCCATAGAAGAGCAGTCAAGAAACCAGACATTTGATTGCACTGGGCAAATCTTCTGCAAGGGACTTCTTTAAAGAGTTAAAGAGCAAAGATGCCACCTTGAAGACTAAGGTGTACCTAACCCAACCCATAGTATTTTCAATTACTACATATGCATGTGAAAGCTGGATGATGAATATGGAAGACCAAAAAAGAGTTGATGTGTTTGAATTATGGTGCTGGCATAGAATACTGAAAATACCATGAACTGCCAGAAGAACTAACAAATCTGTCTTAGAAGAAGTGAAGCCAGAATGCCCCTTAAAAGGATGTCCAAACTTTATCTTACATCCTTTGGTTATGTTGTGAGAAGGGACCATTCTCCACAGAAGGATATCATGGTTGGTAGAGAGTCAGTGAGAAAAGGGAAGACTCTCAATGACATCGACTGACACAGTGGCTACAATGATGGGATCAAGTATACAAGGACTGTGAGGATGGCACATGATCCGGCAGTGTTTCATTCTGATTTACACAGGGTCACCAAGAGTCAGAGGTGACTCAATGGCACCAAAAAAGAACAGCAACAACCTCACCACAAATAACTTCACTTTTACTGGAACATCACCAACTCCTCCAGGGTATCCAACAAAAACAAAAGCTCCGTTCAGAAAGTACAGGGAAAAAATTCATATATATACATATATACAAGTTTCAAGTTGAAAAATATGTTCAATTCTATCACTCACTTCAAATAACACAAAACAGCAATATCCTTAAATACTAAAGAAAATAGTCTATCTATATCAGCACTTCAAGATACTTTCAGATTTTATTTGAAAGAACCTCATAACTGATCCCATGTTAGCAGCTCAAAGTGTTAAGTCCTACATTGTCTTTGACGAATTTCAATCTTTCTCTGTATTCTCTAATGAACATACAATTTTCACAAATTAAATTAAAAAGTTACTGTAGCAACATGAAAAGTAACTGGAAAAGATATCCAGAGTATTCTCTGTTAAAGACTCTTGTCGGGATAAATGAACAGAATCAAAATAAAATAAACAAACAGAAAAAAAACTCAGAAAGCAACAACTGTATTTTTTTTTTTACTTTATATATTTTTGAGGCTTAAGACATATCTTGATAATGTTGTTGCTGCTAGGTGCCGTTAAGTTGGCTCCAAATCACAGCAACCCTATGACCCTGCCCATTCTTACTTCCAAGGAGGACTCAGGCTGTACTTCTTCCAGGACAGATTTGTTCGTTCTTCTGGCAGTCCATGCTATTTTTAGTAATCTTCACCAACACCACAACTCCAAGGCATAACTCTTCTTCGGTCTTCCTTATTCATTGTCCAGCTTTCACAGGTATATGAGGTGACTGAAAATACCAGGTTTGGGTTAGTTGTACCATAGTCTTCAAAGAGACATCTTCACCTTTAACCCTTTAAAGAGGTCCCTTGCAGCAGATATGCCATTGAAATCAAGATTCTGGTTCTTGTCTGCTCTTCCATGGGTGTGGATTGTGGATCCAAGTAAAATGAAATCTTTGACAAATTCAATCTTTTCTCATTTATCATGATGATGCTTCTTGGTCCAGTTGTGAGGATTTTTGCTTTCTTAATGGTGAGGTGTAATCCATACTGAAGACTGTAGTGACTAAACTTCACAGTAAATGTTTCAACTCATCTTCAATTTCAGCAAGCAAGGTTGTGTCATCAGCGTTTTGCAGGTGGTTTATGAGTCTTCCTCCAGTCTGGATTCCATGTTCTCTTTCATATAGTGCAGCTCCTTGAATCATTTGCTCAGCATACAGAACTTCAGTGTGGTGAATGGAAGCAACCTGACACACACCCTTCCTGATTTTATACCGTGCAATATCCTCTTGTTCTGTTCAAATGGCAGCCTCATTGTCTATGTACAGGTTCCTCACGAGAACAATTAAGTGCTCTGGAATTCCCATTCTTTGCAATGTTATCCATAATTGTTATGATCCACACAGTCAAACTGTTTGCATAATCAATAAAATCCAAGTAATCATCTCTCTGGTATTCTTTGTTTTCAGCCAAGATCCACCTGGCACCTGCAATGATATCCTTGGTTCCAGTCCTCTTCTGAATCCAGCCTGAATTTCTGGAAGTTCCTTGTCAGTAGACTGTGAATATATGTTTTTGAATTATCTTCAACAAGATTTTACTTACCTGTGATATTAATGATATTCTTCAATAATTTTCACATTCTGTGGGATCACCTTTCTTTGGAATAGGCACATAAACCAATCTCTTCCAGTCAGTTGGCCACATAACTGTCTTCCAAATTCCTTGGCATAAATGAGTAAGTGCCTCAGGAGCAGCATGCACTTGTTGAAACATCTCAGAGGGTATTCCGTCAATTCCTGGAGCTGTGTTTTCGCCAATTCCGTCATGCAGCTTGGATTTCTTCCTTCAATAGCACTGGTTCTTGATTATATGGTACCTCCTGAAATAGTTGTACGTCAACCAATTCTTTTTGATATAGTGACTCTGTGTATTCCTTCCATCTTCTTTTGATGCTTCCTGCCTTTTTCAATATTTTGCCCATAGAATTCTACAATATTGCAATAGGAGGCTTGAATATTTTCTTCAGTTATTTCAGCTAGAGAAATTCTGAGAGTGTTCTTCCCTTTTGGTTTCCTAACTCCAGGTCTTTGCACATTGCATTATAATACTTTGTCATCTCAATCTGCCCTTTGAAATCTGTTCAGTTCTTCCAGCTTTTCTTACATTCATTTTAGCTACTCTACATTCAAGAGTCAATTTCATAGTCTCTTCTGACATCCATTTTAGTCTTTTCTTCCTTTCCTGTCTTTTTAATAACCATTTGCTTTCTTCATGTAGATGTTCTTGATGTCATCCCACAACTTGTATGGTCTTTGGTCATTAGTGTTCAATATGTCAAATCTATTCTTCAGATTGTCTCTAAATTATAGAGCAATATAATCAAGGTCATATTTTGGCTCTCTTGGACTTAATTTTTGTTAGCTTCAACTGGAGCTCTGGTGGCATAGTACCTAAGGCATTTGAGTGCTAAACAGAAAGCTGGTGGTTCAATCTCCACCCAGCCATTCCTCGAAAGGAAGATTGGACAATCTACTTCCATAGAGATACCACCTCAGGAACCCAAGGAGGGGTCACTATGAGTCAGAAATGACTCAGTGGCAGTGAGATAGATTTTGAGTTTTCAACTTGAAATTCCATGTGAGCAATTGATGTTCTGTTCCATAGGCAGCTCCTAGCCTTATTTTGACTGATAATATTGAGCTTTCTATCACCTCCTTCCATAGATGTAGTCAATCCCATTCCTGTGTATTTCATTTGGTGAGATCTAGTGTATAGCCACTATTTATGCTGTTGAAAAAATGTATTTGCAATGAATAACTTTTTGGTCTTGCAAAATTCTATCATGCAATACCCACTGTCATTTCTATCACCAAGGCCTTATTTTCCGACTGCTGAGGATTCTTCTTTGTTTCCAACATCTGCATTCAATCACCAGTAAAAATCAAACACCTTGACTACATGTCTGATCAATTTCAGTCTGCAGAAATTGGAAAAAGCTTCAATTTTCCCATCTTTGGCTTTAGTGGTTGGTGCATAAATTTGGTAACTATCAAAAAACATTGTTTTCTATGTTTATATCAATTGCCAACTTTTTATAAAAGTGGTATCCTATAATATTTTTATATGGAATTTGTTTTCTTATAAATTTTTGTTATTATTTTGTGTTTACTTGGTCTCTTTCATTTTATTCTTCTTTATTTTGGTGGATAGATTTATTAATTTTCTTTGTGGCTACCCTGAAGTTTACCTTTATCCTGTTAAATTCAAAACACTATTAAATCTTGAATTCACCTTGACTTCCTCTTCACATGGAGTTCTGTAACTAGACCTTGTACTCCTTGTTTTTGTTCTGAAGTTGTCATTGCTTATAGCTTAACACCTCTGATTCCCTCTAGTCAGTTTTATAACTTTTACTTTTGTGAAACCTTTATCTAAGTTGATATGTGACCTATGTTATTGTGTGTCTTATCTCAAGTTTTTGTCTGTTGTCATTGGTTCTCAACCCTTGTTGTTGTTGTTGTTATGTGTCATTGAGTCAGACCTGACACATAGTGACCCCTCCTTGAGTTTCCGAGGTGGTATCACTAAAGAAGTAGATTGCCCAACCTTCCTTCTGAAGAGTGGCTGGTGGGTTTAAACCACCACCCTCCTAGGATTACCTTTAATATTTCTGTTGATCTGTTTTACAAATTCCTTTAATTTCTGTTTATCTGGGAATTTCTTAAGTTTCACCATGATATTTGAAAAACAATTTTGCTGGATATAGATTCTTGGTTGGCAATTCTTTTCTTTCAGAATTTCATATATGTAATCCCATTGCCTTCTTACTTGCCTGGTTTCAGATGAGAAGAAATGAGCAGTTAATCTTATTGGTAAACCTTTTTTAGCAATATTTTGTTTTTCACAAGCTGCCCTCAGCATTGTTTCTCTGGCTTTGGTTTTAGAAAATTTGATCATGATATGTCTTATTGAATTTCTTTTGGGATCTATTCTATATGGGGTTTATTGGGCTTCTTGGATGGAAACTTTCTCATCTTTCATATTTAAGACACTTTCTGCTATCTTCAAAAATTATTTCTTTTTGGCTGAATTATTAGGTATGTCTATGCAGGGGAGAGTGTGCCCAAGACCATGTATAGGGTTGGCAGACAATGTTTCTACAAATGTATTGCTATGTTCTATAAGAATTCCCAGGTGTATAGTAGAGCTGACAAGGGACAAGTTTAAAAAAAAATTATATATATATATAATTTGGAAGGAAGATTGGGCAATCTACTTCTGTAGTGACACTGCCTCAGAAACCCAAGGAGGGGTCACTATGAGTTGGGTCCAACTCAAGGGCACATAACAATAACAACTATATATATATATACACACACACACAACACATATATATATTTCTTTTTATTTTCTTATCCTCTTCTAGAATCCTATTATGAATAAACTCTTCCTCTTGATGATAACCCATATAACTCTTAGGCTTTTTCCACTCTTTTTTCTGATTGTTTCTCTGACAAATTACTAAGGGGTTTGTCCTTTGTTTTGCTGATTCTTTCTTCCATTGATTCAATTCTGTTGTGTCCTACCATTGAGTTATCTATTTCTGATATTTTTTTTTTATTATAAAGTAAACTTTATAGTTTCTAGTTGTTATTTTCATATCTTTCTAATTGTTTATTTAATCTGTCATTTTTTTTCTTGAGTTTTTTTCCAGAAATTTTTTAGGATGTTTTTGTTTTTTTTCTGTTATCCTTGATCTCTTTGAGGATCCTAAATATAAATCTTTTGAATTCCTTCTCAGGTAGTTCTACCATCATTTATTTCCTCCTCAGGAAGATTTTATTTCCCTTTATTTTGCTCATTTGTTTGAACCACTCTGTCCTGCTTCTTCATATGATTTGTTATTATCTGTTGTCTCTGAGGTATTAATGTGTTATTTTTAAAATATATTTCTATATTTTTATATTGATTGTATGTCTGTCTGTTTTGTCCTAATTTTTTTTTTTTTTTTTTTCTTGCTTTGTGTAGATATATCAATGTGTATGGGGCAGGCATGTTCTGTTGATCACCAGTCTGGTGGCACAGGAGAACACTTCTCACCTATCACTGGGTGGGTGTGACAGTGAAGGCAGGGATGGGAAATGCATGAGGAGATGGGTGAGGTGGATACAGAGCACCAGCAATTGTTAATCCAGTGACCCAGGAGCATGAACTGCTGCTCACTAGGTGGGTGGGTCTGCAGGGGTTGTGACAATAGGGGTGGGAGTGTGTCTCCACTAGTCCTTAGTCTAGTGGCACTGGAGTGCACACTGCCTTTTGCCAGGTAGTTGGGGCAGCTGAAGGGTTTGGCAGGCTGGGTGGGTACACACCACCATTGGTTCTCTATTTAGTGATTCACAAGCATGTTCTGCCACTCACTGGGTGGCCAAAAGATGTGAGGGCAGAAAGACTGGGCACACACTGCTGCTGCTCATCAATATAGTGACAGAGTATGTGCTACTACTCATCAGGTGGGTGGGACTGCAGACGTTGTGACAGCTGGAGTAGAAACACTTTTTTAATATTGGGTAGGGTAGGAATAGCTTGGGAGGAAGGGGTTCTTACTGTTGACTGTGGGTAGGCAATGCAGTGGAATTTAGTGGGACTTATGCTACTGATCACTGGGGACAGGGTGGAGAAAGGAGAATGCTCCTTTGGTCACTGGTGATAGCCTTTTGATTACTTTTTTAGGAATTATATACAGGAATACCAAAAGTAATTTGGAAAAATTTGTGGAGTCTAAAAATACTAGTTTATTTTGGTTTCTCCACACTCTTAAAGCTCACTCAAGTCTAATCCTGATCTCCAGGATATTTCCACAAGCTAAAATTCAGAGCTGAGTCAAACATGGTAAAAACAATAAAAATTTTCATTTAAAATGTGCTCAAGATTAATTCAGTAGTAAGCCAAACTAATCTTAAGTATTGTTTTTACCCCTGTATTATTTTTTGTGAAGTATCAATAAACACAACAGTATAAAGATAAAACAAAATTGTACACAACCTGTAAGCCCCATAAAGGTAGACTTCTGTTCACCCAAAAGATATGAGACCTATGAAAAGAATAAGATATTAGTTTTTTTTTTCCTAAGTACAAAAATCTATTCATTTGAAAATGTCCATTAAAGTTACAGATACTTAAATGTTAGCATAAAAAAGATGGAAACATATCAAAATTAAAATTAGAAAATGTTATATTGTTTCAGTATCTTTTTAGCTGATATTGAGTTCTATCCAAGAAACATAATATTTAACTTCATCTTTAGTGTCATGTTAATATGTATGAAAATTTTCAAAACTAAATAAACTGTTGTCATCAAGTTGATTCCAACTGCTGGTGACCACACATGTACACAGTAGAATTGTACCATATGGTTTTCAAGGCTGTAAACTTTCTGAAGCTGATTGGCACTGAGGATCCTCTGGGAAGCTTTGAACCACAAACCTTTCATCAGTAATCAAGCATTTAACCAATTATAATGGGTCATTATTCAAAGAAGGATTACAGCAGGTCAGCAAAATATCAAACTCTTTACTAGTCAATTTTTCATTGAAAAGTTATTTAAGGGCATCTGTAAACTCTAAAACACATCAGGTCACCAAGAATCAGAATCAACTGGACAGCAACCACTTTCAACTGATCAACTGTAAGATTTTGTTATTTTTTAAATTGTGAGTATTTGGACAACAGAAATCTGGCATTACAAATCATCAGAATAAAGTCAGTAATTCAAATTGCAGATCACAATAATATTTTATATTTGGATGTTTATAAAATATTTACCATTGCAACCAAAAACCTGTGACTGGGATTAGTGTAAAACATTATGAAGAGCGAGAAGTGAGTGTCCTTAAATACCTCTTGAACATAATATTAACACTAGAGTTAGAAATTGCTTATACTCTACAAATAATATCATAATGCTTTTAATTTCCCACTAGTTATCATTTGTGACTATTTATACCCTTATCATCTGTTGTAGAGTTTATTTAAATGGCATCCCTTCAAGCAATATACCCTACTTGGAAAAACATGAAAATAGTTGCATTGTGTAATAAAAAAATGTAAATTTAAAAAATAAATAAAATCCATTAGCTCTTTAGAGCTATGAAATATGACTGATGAACCAAACCAATCCCACTGCCATTGAGTTAACTGCAACTCAGCAATCCTATAGGATAAAGTAGAACTGCTCCATAGGATTTCAAGCCACTTTCTACATATTCTTCCCTCATCTACAGCTCTCAGAAAAACCCTCCCTTTCTCAAGAAACACTTTCCTGAGGCTTCTCCCTGATCAATATAGTCTACTAATCTCTTAGGCCATGTTACTCACCACACCCTTCTTGTTCCTCACCATACTGGTAACTTAATATTTTTATTTGTAAAATAAATCTTGAATGTCTATCTCCTCACCTAACTGCAAGTTCCATAAGATCAAATACTGTATCTATTTTAATCACTATTGCAGTTCTAACATTTGGCTGAGTATTTGCACTAAGAACATGAATGCATGAGTATTATGCACATTTTGAGTGCAAGACACTCAAAATGAGCAAATTATGGCAACAAAGTCAAAGATATAGCTGATGATTTCAAAAACACAGTCCTTTCCAAAACACTTCTCTTAAAATGTCAATGACATTTGAGAAATAAGAGCAAAAGGATATGTTAAACTGAACAGTGGAATAGGCACAGATTTTTGAGATGGAAAAATAATCTGCTACAAAAATTACTACATGATCAAATAGAAATTCTTGGAAATTTTATGAAAAGAAATTTCTAAAGAGAAATTTATGAGAACTTTTAAAGGGAAATTGGCAATTAATATGGATTTACTAAGAGCTAGTTATTTCAAACCACATTTTCTTTGGACTGAGATGTTAAATTGGTAGGTCATAGACATTTCATAGAATACCTGAATTTAAGAGGTTGAACAAAAGATACCATGATTGGGGGGCAACACTAAGTCATGAGGAATAAGCCTCCTAACCCATTTTTTTTTCTATAGGCTTTGATATATAACTTTCTATATGAATTGAAATCTCCCATGGTAAGCCATGTTTTCCATCTATTTCATTAGCATTAAACTGGACCAATACATAGAAGACAATTGCATATTTGGTAAATTATGGTAAAAAGTTATTGTTAAAAATATCCTTCATATACAGGTTTGATATCACTGAAGTGTTTTAAGAAAGAAAGGATGGAGGGAGAGAGGAAGGGGGGAGAGAGAGGGAGAAGAAAGAGAAAGAGGGAGGAAGAGAAGGGAGGGAAGAAAGGAAGGAAGGGAAAGTTAGCCTTTCATTTATAGTTTTTGAAGCTAGGTGATGGGCACATGGGGGTTCATTGTTCTAGTCTTTGTTTCTGCTTGAAATATTTTATTAAAAAAATATGTATTCTTCACAAAATGGATCATGGGAACATTCCTATGTACCCTCTAAAACAATGAGTGATGAAACTGAAACTAAAGGCCAGGCCAAAATTCCAAATGAACCTTTAATCCTACTGACAAAAAAGCAGTAAGTTAAAGAAAACATATACAAGAATACTTATTATAGCATTATTTATAACAGGAAAAAAACTGGAAACTACCTGAATAACCAACAACAGGAGAATTAAAGTAACACCATTCACAGCAAAAAACAAACGGTACCACAAAAAGAAAAAGATGTCACTGATAAGAATTACATATATAATATTGTCCTGACTATTCATCTTATTGTGTGTGATGTGTGTATATGTGTTATACTGAGATAGAATTTTAAAAAGGTTGATCAATAAAATGTAAAAAGGAGTTTTCAGGTCTTAAGATTTTAAGTCATTTTTACTTCCTTTTCCTTACCATAAAGGAGCTCTGGTGGTGTAGTAGTTAAGGCATTTGGCTGCTAACCAAAAGATCTCTGGTTTGAACCTACCAGCTCCTCTGTGGAAGGAAGAGGAGTCGGTCTGCTTCCATAAAGATTTATAGCCTTGGAAACTGCGGTGTAGTAAATTACTTAGCGTGGCTTTTCTACCCATAAGTCTTTGTAAACTCCAAGGTGGGAATTGCTATTAGCAACTGAGGAGATCCTGATTTTAAAGTCGCCCACCTGG
>NW_006921662.1:446350-447715 GCF_000298275.1 Orycteropus afer afer
TAGCCTGGTGCTTCCCTAATATACCCCATAATCTGTGAGTTCTGTGTGGCCACTGCAGTGAATTATCGAACCCAGGAGAGAGGTGGTGGGTGCCTTGGGAGGAACGGTTGGTGAAAGGGCTGGAGGGAGGCAGCATGTCTGGCCTTGCAGTAATAGGCCTTGGTTTACTGCTGGTAATCCTGTCTTCCTCTCGTGAGATTAGAGGAGGTCAGAACATGTGGCCTCCTTGTAGTTTTTGCAGAAACCCAATGGGGGTTGCTATTAGTCAGAATCGACTCAATGGCAGAGAGTCCCCCCTCCCTTTTGGTATATGTATTTATGTTGTAATAAACATGGAACATCGATTAAGTTACAAAATAAAACAAATTTCACTTTTTAAAAATATAAAAAATAAAAGTAAAGTTAAAAACAAACGCAAAAGTAAATCATGCACTCATTCTGAATTAAAACTGAAATTCAAGTAGAAAACATTGGGATGGAAAAAAGGGCAGGAACTGAACATAGAAAGTTGATGATATGAAGCTTCAGCCATTTTTTAGAGCCCACTTACTTATAGCCTCCTCTAAGGGTAGGAAAGCAGCAGAGCCAGTGGGATCAGGAGGTTAAGATGCTAAATACTACAATAAAGAATTGGTAAAAACTCATGTGAATTTAATAAGGACAATATGTGGGGCATAATTCACATGAAATGATGTGTAGATTGCACACTCAAGATGAACTCATTTTTGACAGCCCTCTATAAAAACTAATGAAACCTTCTATTGTGTTAATAGAAATATAATATCCTAAATCAGTGAGGCAAACTGTAAAGCTCTCTGAACAATAACATATGCTGAGAATGGGGTACTAAGTATAGCAATGGGCCCTCATCATTAGAAAATGTCAAAACACAAGGAGCCCAGGATATCAAAGTGTAGTAATTAGAGCTTTACTGATATATTAGGAAAATTTTACAATAATTTAATCTGTCCAAAACACTGAAAATATTTAACAACCAGCTAGATAACAGATGTTGCTGGAAAGGGGATGGAGTGCTTACTTTGAAAGAACTGACATTAGGAGTCTTCCCATCAGACAAACATTTGGCTGTGACAGCAGTGGTCCTATCAACACCCAAGCTACCCCTTATATGATATAAATCAAGTCCAAAACAGCACTCTCTAACCAGTGTCTACATTTCTCAGCATTTATGTCCAGGTATGAGAGTGTGACAGATTCTCACATGAAATCTCACATGAGTGTGAAAAGTGTATAAAAATGATGTCTGGCGAGTAGCGACTGGGACCTTAAAAGCTAGGAAGCTGCCATCTAGATGCAACAACGGGTCTCTCCTCATCAAGAAGAAAGAAGAAAACCAAAATTAAT
>NW_006921662.1:448210-472537 GCF_000298275.1 Orycteropus afer afer
GAGACAAAGTATATGTGAACTGCTGTATGAAAAGTGAATTTACTCTGTAAATCTTCACCCAAATCCTAATAAAAAAAAAAGAAAAAAAGAAAAAAAAATGATGTCTGTCATTTGTTGGACAAATACTTAAAGACACTTAAAACACTTAAAGAAGTCCATGTGTCTTCTAGACGCTCTCCTCTTCTTGAAAGTTAGCTGTAAAGGGCTCTGAGTTCTTAGGACAACACACAGCCACAAAACAAAAATGGCTTGCATATAACATTGCTCTTTGTTGTTGTTGTTCCTATGTGCCATTGAGTCGGACCCGACTCATAGTGACCCCTCTTTGGGTTCCCAAGGCAGTATCACTACGGAAGTAGATTGCCCCATCTTCCTTCCAAGGAGTGGCTGGTGGGTTTGAGCCACCAGACTTCTGGTTAGTAGTCAAGTGCCTTAGGAACATTGCCCTTATCATGTTTTATTTTATCTCTCTCTCTCTCTCTCTCTCTTTCTGTGTATGTGTGTGTGTGTGTGAATCACCACTGGCCACTAATCAGGAGAACAAGCACTAGACTATTCTTTGTAAGCAAAAAAAAAATCTTTGAAATTTTTTAAGTATTTGTTTGAACACTTGGTGGCTACTTTATTTTTAAAAATCCAGTAGTCATTGAGAAGATTCTGACTCATGGTGACCCCATGTGTGTCAGAATAGAATTGGGCTCCACAGGGTTTTCAATGGCTGACTTCTCAGCAGTAGATCACCAGGCCCTTCTTCTAGTACACCTGGGTGAACTGGAACCACCAACATTTTTTATTAGCAGTTGAAAACGTAGACAGTTTGCACCAACAGGGACTGCTCCACTTCAACTTATAGAGTAATAAATATATCTGTGTAATAGGGGGATAGAGACCCCAGATTCAAACAGGTTGATTGGAGACACTTAAGACTTGTACAGGACAAAGACAAAACAAAGAAAATCATCCAGGATGAGGGAAACCATCAGCATGTACACAGTATAGAAAGATGAATGGAGTCTGCTGAGTCACGGCCATGGGGTTAATCACATATGATTTAAACCAAAGGGAATCACCACAAAATCATTATTGGTGTCAGATCAATTCATCACTATCACAGGCGAAACTACAGAAGCAGGGAAAGGACCATGATTGGGATAAGTACATAACTGAAGATTAAAAAGGGTTATAGGATTGGTTTTGGGCCTTGACTACCTAGCTAGCAATTCATGACCATGTGACCTGAGTCACAGCCACAAGGTGGCTACAAAACAATACCAGGACCCCAACTTTAATTTAAATTAGAGACGGCCACTCAGCAGTTCTTTGTGTGAGCATAATTTACTTTCCAACCACACTCTTCCTGAGTACAAACTGCCCCTCCCTAGTTTTGTCCCAGAACTGCATATTTTTGTCTATTCACAGCCACAATACTGAAGGTCAGAAAGAACTCAACTAGTATGTGAACTTATGTCAAGATTCAAAATGGAGTTAGGGCTCCCACTGTAGACCACAGCCTTCTAAAAACCCAAGTGCTTTAGAAATTTAAGCTCTAATACATCTGAGAGAAGAAAATCATGTCTAAAATGTCTCTCTCATGATGTTCATTGATTTCAGCTATCAAATATTATTAGGATTGTATGTCTTCTAATAGCTGTTACCCTAGTGAAGGAGAAAACTTTTAAAATTTGAGTTGCACTTGAACACATTAGGGATTGATTTTAATCAAAGCATCACAAAAATAAGCACATTCACACACTTCTTCTTCTCTGTCACTTAATATTAAAAAATAATAATCATTTTGTCACTGTAAAAAGTGTGAAAGGACACCTGAGTGTTGACACATAGTGAAGAACTGAAAACACTAGCAGGCAGTGTGTCAACAGCAACACCTAATCTCTCTCAATGTAATTCATAAACTACATGCTGGAGGTGTGATTCCTCAGTTAATATCTTCAAATAATTTTCTACAGACTGTATCTGCATCAGAGTGGGTCATCTGCACAATTTTGTACATTTAACAGTAAAGTTTTTGTCATTTCCTTAACTTTGTCCATATTTACATTTTTGCATCTGTTTTGGCTAATGGAAAGAACTTAAAAATAAAGCAAAGTAGCACAAAATTTCTGCAGCTTTATCATGTCAGAGGCTATAATTAAATAAATCTCTTTGGTTAATCAGCCTCATAATTTTAAAATAGGGCCTGTGCCCATAAAGGCCATTTCTGTTTTTCATTAACCATCCTGTAACAATGGGCATACAACGGAACTTTGTATTCAAATGGAGCTGTAAGTTATTTCATTATGCTTTTAACTGCAGTAATCTGATTTTTTAAAAATGTATATCCTTTATAATTATGGCTAAATATTCTTGGTAATATTGTATAGAAGTTAATTGTAGGAAAGTTTCTTGCTCTTGATGATTTCAAATAACATAATTTTACTCTGCTATCACCCTACAATGACCTCTTACCTTTAGAAAGATCCTATCATGTCTCCTTTCGTGATTTTCAGATCTCTCTAATGTACATATAATTTATAAATAAGCAAACTTTAAAAAGAGTAGGTTTTAAGAAGGATTTGTAATGTGTACAATTTTTAATACCACAAAGACTGAAAAATGTAATAAATGTAACATCCACTTAAATCTCTAAGCAGTGTTCTTCAATCACTCTTGATTATACAACATTATCAGTAAAACCATCCAGCATAATTCCATTAATTCAGTAACATTCACTGACCCACCAAGTCCTATACTAAGCATGAGAGTTTCAAAGCCCTTTGCCCTCTCTAAGTGTATAGAGAAGACAGAAAAGTAACCAGGGGAAACGTATTAGGTGTTGTGACAGAAGTAAACACAGGATGCTTGGGAATAATGAAGAAACTACTCCTAACCCAGAATGTAATTGAGCTACAGGGAGTCAGGATGTCAGGTAAGAGTTTCAGAGAAAGTGTTATCCAAGAAAGTTATATCCTGAAGGTAATGGAGTCCTTAAGCAAGTCAAAGAAAACAACACTGAGCAGTGAAGGAAAAGACTGGAAAACAGATTTCTAAAAAGAAGAAGCAGAGTGTTCATAGGCCCAAAGGCATGAGAGAAAGTGTTTAAGTCACTTCAAATAGGTTGGTGTGGCTGGAGTAGGAGGCAGGAAGATAAGGTAAACAAAACTTAGAAAATAAAGGAACTTTATTTACACATTTATTCATTTACCAAACAACTTCTGAGTACCTACTGTGTGCCAAGCCCTGAGATTCAAATGATAACCCATGCCCCCATGGAATACACATTCTAATATAGATGGAATACACAGGAAAAAAAATTACACAAGAAAAATATGTTGAATATGTGAAAAATATACTAGTATGGAGAAATATTAAAAAATAAAGGAGAAAAGGGACCCTTGTGTGATTACAATTTTAAATGGGATGTTTAGGTAAAGGCATCACTAAAATTATAATTTTGAGTAAAGATCTGAGAAAGTGTGCCTCCTGCTACCTACTGGAAGGGAATCTGAACAAAGAGAACAGTAGGTGCAAAATCCTCGAACTGGCAGTGAATTTGGCAAGATCCATGAACAGAGATGTAGCCAGTGTGGCTGCAGCAGAATGGGTAAGGGATAAGTAATAGGAGATAAAGTTAAAGAGATAACAGGGGTTCTTACAGGCTACCTTAATGGCATTGACATTCAGAGCAGAGACTTGTCAAGATCAAACCTTTATTTTAAAGGAATACTAGGTGTTACATTTTGAATAAACTGATCAGAAAAAAAATTGTCAAGGAAGCTATTAGAGCTAATTAATGACTTCAGCAAAGTAGCAAAATACAAAGTAAACACACAAAGTCTGTAGAATTTTTATACATCGATGTTGAACAATCTAGAAAGTAAGGAAACAATTCAATTTATAAAGCATCTAAAAGAATAAATTACTTAAGAAAGAATTAATTTCACTAGAGAAGTAAAAGAGCTGTACCCAGAAAACTATAAATTATTACTTAAAGAAATGAAAGATTACCTAAATTAATTGAAAGGCATTCCATGCTCATGGATTGGAAGATTTAATATTACCAAGATTATCAATAACCCCCCCCAAAAAAAAAACCACTGCCAATGAGTCAATCTTGACTCATAATGACCCCCATTGGGTTTCCAAGGCTGTAAATCTTTATAGAAGTAGATTGACTCATCTTCTTCTCATGAAGCCGATGGTCGGTGTGAGCCACCAACATTCTTGTTAGCAGTCAAATGCCTTAACTACTACACCACCAGAACTCCTTCAAGATATCAATACTACCTATAAATTCAATGAAATCACCATCAAAATTATAATACCCTTTCTTATAGAATTGAAAAGCTAATCCTTAAATTTATATGGAATTGCAAATGGCTCTGAATAATTAAAGCTTGAAAAAGAAAAAAAGAGTACACAGACTCTTGCTTTCCACTTAAAAACATAAAGTTACATTAATCAAAACAATCTGGTACTGATATAACAACAGATATATAGAACAATGGAATAGAAGAGAGAATCCAGAGTTTAGCGCACACGTGCATGGTCATTTAGGGAAGGGTGCTAAACCCATCAAATGGAAAAAAAAAATAATGTTATTAATAAATGGTGCTGGGACAACTGGATTTTCACCTGCAAATGAGTGGTGTTGGACTCATACCTCACACCATATAGAACAACTAACTCAAAATGGATGAGACCAAAATGTACAACCTAAAACCATAAAACTCTTAGAAGAAAACAGGGGTAATGCTTCAGGACTTAGTCTTCAACAATAGATTCTTATACATGACATATAAAGCACAAACAGCAAAAGACAAAATAGATAAATGAGATCCCATCAAAATGAAAAATGTCAGTATGTGAAAGAACTCTGTCAACAAACTGAAGAGATAACTTACTGCCTGGGAAAAAATTTTGGGGACTATGGGTTGCACTAGCAGTTTGCAATCAGCTGCTAACCTAAAGGTTGGAAGTTCAAACCCAACCTGCAGCTCTGTGAAAGAAAGATCTAGTGATCTGCTTCTGGAAAGATAACAGGCAAGAAAACCCTAAGGAACAATTTTACTCTATAACAAATGCGGTTATCATGAGTCAGAATGAACTCAACAGCAATGGGTTTTGTTTTGGTTTGGGTTTTTGGCATATATGTGAGAAGTTTTTAATAGCCAGAATATGTAAAGAACCCTTAACAAGAAAAATACATAAAACTGAACAAGAAAAAGACAAACAACCTAATCAAGAAAAGGGCAAAGTATCTGAATAGACATTTTACCAAAGAGTATATGCAAATGGCCAAAAAGCACATGAGAAGGTACTCAGAGCCATTAGCCATTGTTGTTGTTGTTATATGCCGTCGAGTCAAACCCGACTCACAGCGACCCCTCCTTGGGTTTCCGAGGCAGTATCACTACGGAAGTAGGATTGCCTAACCTTCCTTCCGAGGAGTGGCTGGTGAGTTGGGAGATGCAAATCAAAACTACAGTGTGATACCACCTCACTCCCACTAGGATGGCTAAAACTTAAAAAAAGAAAATTACAAATGTTAGTAAGGATACAGAGAAATTGGAACTCTCCTAAATTGGGTACGAAAAATGAAAAGCTACTATGGAAAACACTTTGGTGATTCCTCAAACAGTTAAACAAAGAGCTACCATATGGCCTAGGAATTCCCCTCTTAGGTACATATTTTAAAGCAACAATGCTAGCATACACATATACCAACATTTATTGCAGTATTATTTACAATAGTCAAAAGGTGGAAATAATCCAAATGCCCATGAACAGATGAGTGTATAAACAAAATATAGCATAAAATACATGGAATAATACTCAGCCATGAAGACAAATGAAGCCCTGATACATGCCACAATATGGATGAACCTTGAAAAATATTTTACTAAATGAAATGTATCAATCACAACACGATAAATATCGTGTGATCTCACTAATATGAAGTACATAGATTAGGTAAAATATAGAGAGATCAGAGCCCAATAGTAGCTAATAGGGATGAGAGAAAAAAGGAATGGGGGGGGCATTATTGTTTAGAAAGCACTGTGTTTCTGTTTATGGTGACGGAAAATTTGATAGAGGACATTGATGACGGTAGCACAGCATAATTGATGTAATTGGTCAAAGTGAATTATATATGTGAAAAACGTTGAGTTGGCAAGTGTGGTCTTATCTATATTTTTACCACAATATAAAATAATAAACTGAAGTGAAACAAAGTCAGAATTGCTGGACTATTTAGGGAGTTATCGTAGTAATCTGCTGAGAGACGAAGGTGGCTTGCACCAATCAGAGTGTTGGCAGAGGGGAAAGACTGGATGCTAGATATATCTGGAAGGCAGAAATGACAGAATTTCCTAGTGAGTCTGTACATGCTACAAAAGAGATGAGCGGTTGTTCATTGAGCTGTGGAAAAGCACAGAGGTCAACTGGAATATTAGTTCTTGAACATGGTAGGTTTGAAATGCCTGCCAGAAATTCAAGTAGAAAAGTTAAATATGCAGTTGGAGTTTAAGGGAGTGAGAAGGTACATGCTCCCTGTGGTCACTGAGTTAAATAAGGATAAAAGACATAACAAAGAGTCTTGGTCATGGTGACACAACAGTTAAGCACTCAGAGGTTAACCAAAAAGTTTGCAGTTCAAACCAACCCTCTATAGGAGGCTATAGGGGCTCTTTAGGAGAAAGACTAGCTATCTGCTTCCATAAAGATTACAGACAAGGAAACCCTATGAGGCAGTTTTACTGTCACATGTGGTCTCCATGAATGGTATCTGGCTCAACAGTACCAACAACAACAACAACAAAAGACATAACACAATTAATCCTGAGATTCTGAAAGCAGAGAGTGACAAATATGACAAAACCTTTCCTTCTTCGTATGTAAGGTGGGAATGATAACATAAAATCTATTAGAGAGATCAGGATGCATATAACAATTAGCCCAATGTGTGAAAATACAGTAATCCCCCCTTATCTACGGTTTTATTTTCTGTTGTTTCAGTTACCCACAGTCAAGCTTGATCCAAAAATATTAAATGGAAAATTCCAGAAATAAACAATTCATAAAGTTTAAGTTCTGAGCAGCACGATGAAATCTCATACTGTCCCATCCTATCCTGCCCAGGGCATAAATCATCCCTCTGTCCAGTCTATCAATGCTGCATTGATAACCTCCAGTTATCAGATCAACTACCATAGCATCCCAGTCCTTGTGTTCAAGTAACCCTTATTTTACTTAATAAAGGTTTCCATATGCAAGAGAAGGGATTCTGACAATTCAGATATGCCAAAGACAAGATGTAAAATGCCTCATTAAGGTGAAAGTTGTTAACTTCCTAAGAAAGGAAAAAAAAGAGCATGTCCAGATTGCTTAGATCTGTAGTAAGAATGAATCTTCTATCATGCAAATTTCATTACAGTATTTTGTTGTAACTGTTTTATTTTATTATAACTTATTGCTATTAATATCTTACTGTTCCTAATCTATAAATCAAACCTTTTTGTAGGTATGTACTTACTGGAAAAGAACATAGTATATATAGGATTCAGTATAATTTGGGGAAGTGCAGCCATAATGCTCCTTGGAAGCAAGAATGGCCAGACTTCGTCTCACCTACTTTGGTCATGTCTTCAGAAGGCGCCAGTCTCTGGAGAAGGATATTATGCTGGGCAAAGTGGAGGGTCAGCGAGAGAGAGGAAGACCCTCAAGGAGATGGATTGACACAGTGGTTGCAATTATGGGCTCAGGTGTAGTAAGTATTGTGAGGCTGGCACAGGACCAGGCAGTGTTCCATTCTGCTGTGCATAGGTGTCTATGAGTCAGACCTGATCAATGGCGCCTAACAGCAAAAACAGCAACTACTATTGTTGGTTTCACGCATCCACTGGGGATCTGGGAACATATTCCCTGTAGATTAGGGGTGATTACTGTGTCAAGAATCCCAGAATATAGTTTTCTCATAGCTTGAAAATTATCCCAGGATAGGGAATATTCCTTTTCATCCACGTATCTTCACTTCCAACCAAGTGGCTCATACATGTTGCATATTAAATATAGATATAAGTGACATATCTATATTTATAGATATATATTATATATATATTGTTGTTGTTGCTGTTGTTATTTGCCGTCGAGTCGGCCCCGACTCATAGCGACCCCTCCTTGGGTTTCCGAGGCAGTATCACTACGGAAGTAGGATTGCCCAACCTTCCTTCCGAGGAGTGGCTGGTGGGTTTGAACCGCCAGCCTTCTGGTTAGCAGTCAAGTGCCTTAGGCACTATGCTACCAGAGCTCCTTTTATATATATATATATATATATATATATATATATATATATATATAGTATATAATTATTAAGTAATTACTGATTTTTATTACTAACTTTTTAAATTTTAAGTATCTCCAAATCCTTTAATAAATACGGAATCATTTTCACTATCTAAAGAAGCTATCTACATAAGCTATCTAAATGAGCTGAATAGTAACCAATTCATTTAAATGCATATTATAACCTCACATTAGCATGCTATAATATTTCCATTTTTTAATTTTCTAATGTAAATATTCACATTAAAAAACTGTATGGAAATTAGCCATCAAACTTAAATTTTCTACTTGGTAAATTATTGTAAATTTAGGATACTGGACAGAGGCTTAGGATGGTGATGATATAAAAATTACTCATACCATTACACATACAGTTCCCTTCCCTCCTGCTTCTAGCAAAAGACAGAGCTTAAAAAGGAAAGTCTGTAAATGAGCAGTAATGCAATTTAATAAAAGCAATATGATAATGAATGGGAAAAAGAAGGTATTTGATTCAAACTAGCAAAAGTATTACACAAGCTGAAACTGAGACTTCAGATAGGAGGCATTTCAATATGTGCTGGAGAGTCTCCATTCAAGAGAAATAACTCAAGAATGACTGAAAATACCTACAAAACTGGCACAGAGTAGAAATAACCATTTGGGACTACATGTAAATCAAGAACAGAAAAGTTTTCAGGTTTTTAAAGAGACTGACTCATTTTAAACAATTTCTCATGTATACCTATGTTCACTGCAGCACTATTCACAGTATCTAAAAGGTGGAAACAAATCCAAATGCTCATCAATAGATTAATAGATAAACAAAATGTGGTGCAAACATACAATGGAATACGACTCATCTTTAAAGACAAATGAAGTCAAGATACATGTTACAAAACATGAACATGGATGAATTTCAAAAACATGATACTGAATGAAATTAGTCAATCATAAAAGGACAAATAATGCATGAATTAATTTATATGAAATGAAAAGAATATGCAAAGAAATAGAGAAGAACAGTTATTAGTGGTTGTCAGGGATGGGAGGGATAGTGAGAGAGGAAATCAATCTCTGGGAAGTAGTGAATTTTTGTTCATGGTAATGGGGAAATTGATACTGGCTAGGAGTACTGGTTACACAATTTGACATATGTAACTGGTATCACTAAGATGTACACCAGAAAAAGGATGATTTGGAAAATTGTGTTATATACAATTTTACAATTTTTTACAATAACAGCAGCCAAAATAGAATATTAAATAAAAAGAAAGGCAGGAGTTGTTGATATTATTACTATGACACAACTAAATACTTCACAGGATGAGTTTTATTAGTTTGAGGATTGAGGGTCATATTTTTGAGGACCTGTCGAGTGAATTGGTCTAAATTATTTATAGAGTCTCAATTCTACCTCCTAGTTCAGTAAGTAATTCCTGGGGTCTTAAAAGCTAGTATGTAGCCATTGGTATCTATTCTCCTAGAACAGCAGAGGAAGAAGCAGACTCAAGAATTGGAGAAGTAAATGGACTGAAGGTCTAAGTGCTTCCATGAACTATTATCTCCATTGCCATGAGACCAGAAGAAAAGGATAGTGCCTGGCTACCATCAAAAAGAGGAAAAAGTGGAATAGAATTTCAATCTCTTACGGAACTAGACTTTATGGACCTTTTGAGATTGGGAAACACATGAATCTACTGTCCTGAAATAATCCTTAGGACTTGAACCAAACACATCCAATGAATTCATCTTTAAAATAAACAATAGTTTAGCTCAACTGTTAAAGAATGTTTGCCTTGAATATCGCGTTCTTTTAAGAGGTTATGAGATCTATCTATATGAGATCAAATTGACAATGATACCTCTAAAGCACAAAAGAGAAATTTAGGGGACAAAGAGTCCAAGTTAATGGTGGTAAAACAGTATGGGTAGAATGAATTGTGAGACAATGAGAAGAATGTAACCAACATCACAGAAACGAACACGTACAAAATGTTGAATAGGTTTATGTTCTGTTATGTGCATTTTCACCAAAAATAAAATGAAAAAATTAATAAATACTTAAGAGTATTTATATTAGCAAAAAGTATTTATGGGTTGGTGTCCAGTATTAGCATTACACAAACAGACATTAAAAGAGAGAGATGCTTATAAAGAGACTACAAGAATTATAAACCTGTATTATGTGAGATCTGTATTAATTTAATTTGTGAGAAACATCTAAAACATCCTTGAAAAAATGAATTCTCTGTAGCATAATTAAAATTGCAATACTATTCAAAGTAATCAGTGGAAAAATGATGAAGATTGAATAAGATAACTTACCATTCATTTCCTTGTGAAGGGCTTTCTAGTAGCACTCGGATTATGTATAATAAGCAACTTAATAATTTGAGAGAAAAATTGAACAGACGAATTCTTAAACCTTTAAACAAACAAGAAAAAATTTGATTTTCATTGAACTTAGTTCACAAAAGACTAAAAAGAATTGTCAAAAGTATCAACTTTATGCACAGCACAATAAGAAAGTGCAATACCATAATTGTCTAAATTCTCTGAAGTTCTAGGTAGTTGAATATTAATTAGCTGAATATTGAAACAAAGAGTAAGTTTGATAGAATACAAGAAACACAAAACAACAGCAAATATTATACACTAAGAGTAAGTCCAGATTTGAGTATTCTGAAGCCACAAATTTCATGTCCAATAAAATTGTGTAAAATAAACTTAAAATTTTAAATATTTTATATTTCTATGAATTTTTAAATCGAGTATATACTGACTCATTACCACTCCCCTTGGGCTTCCCAGGTAGTAAATCCTACGGAAGTAGATTGCCCCATCTTCCTTCCACGGAGTGGCTGGTGCGTTTGAACCACCAACCTTCTGTGGTTAGCAGTCAAATGCCTTAGGCACTGTGCCACCAGAGCTCCTTAGAAAATTTAGCTGCTACAAATTTTCAAGATACGTTATAAATCGTGTACCTTCAGAATACCTTGTATAAATGACTATAAAGAGATCACAACAATATATGCTAAGAAACACACACAGAAACATGCACGCATTGTGTTCTCTTTTTCATTTTAACTGGAACCAATTGAAAATGGCTTTTCACTTTAAATTTCAATGAAATCTTAAAATTCTTGTAAGGATTACGACGGTCACATATGTAACTTCTAAGCTGTATAAATCACAGTTATCCAGACTGTAAGTCTTAACAATGACAAAAAAGAGCAATTAAGATTAAGCAAAACATGCTTAACATCTGATTAATAGAAGCATTACCCTTTCTGCAATTATCAGGTGGGTATGTGATTCATGCATTATGAATTAAATTTTGAGAAAAACTTTCTCATAATTATTACCTAATGAAATTTGGAAATGAAATACCACTTTTGAAAAAATTCTTACTCAGATATATGTGAGTGTTCTTGATGTAACATTTCTTAATATTAAAAGGTTACTGCTTTTTAATTATGTGTGTGTTTTTCTATTTCTTATTAAAATTTTAGGTACATTTTATGGATCAGCTTCTTTGTACAGTCTGTTAAATTATTAATGAAATTGCCCTGAATTTATAAAAACTGGTCTCCTCAAATGACTGCTTACTGTAAGCTGGCTGCGAGTGATACATCTGTCTTTTCTTGTTTGTGGAGATAGAGTTGTTAGCATTGAAATCAAGAAAAACTATTCAGATGATGTAGCCTCTTTGCGTAATATCTACTGGTGAGGCTTCCTTGGAAATTCTAAAGAACAGGTTCAAAAGGCATTCCTTGTTCCTAGCCTTAAAACTGAAGCTAATATGCCATTGAGAATCTCTGGCCAGTGTGCCTTAAATATTGAAATATTTCCTGTAGCCAGTATTTAGAGACATTCTCACAAATCAGGCTTGTCTTTTGGAATTCTATAGAAATCCTTAAGGGGGTTAGGGGTTAAAATCTACCGAACTGAAAATCTAAACTAACCTAATACAGATATCTCCATTGTTTGTTGCATTTTTAAGCAGTAATCATATGAAAAGTTGCATATTGGTTTATTATACATTTTTAATATGTGATATTATGGAAAGCAATAAATTTTGATGGTGCTTCAATCTTTAAGGGCCTTAGGAGGGCACTGACTATGCCAATTTCTTGTCCTCCTCAAGTGTCAATGTTTCCCAGATTTGCCTGATGACAAGAATCATTGGGAAGCTTAAAGTCTGAGTCTCATCCCTACGTTGTTGTTGTTGTTGTTATGTGCCGTCGAGTCAAACCCGACTCATAGCGACCCCTCCTTGGGTTTCCGAGGCAGTATCACTACGGAAGTAGGATTGCCCAACCTTCCTTCCGAGGAGTGGCTGGTGGGTTTGAACCGCTAGCCGTCTGGTTAGCAGGCAAGTGTCTTAGCCACTATGCTACCAGTTCCTGCTTAAAAATTCCCAGGGAAGGATGCTGGGAATCTGTGGATTTCAGAGTACTCTAGCTACATCTCATTACTTCACATGATTGGGAACCACTTAACTCTCCCACTAAAACAATTAATTATTCCCTATTGTAGTCAGTCAGGATTGCCAGATTCATTTCTAAACAAGAAGTGTTAGGTGTCATTGACAGTTAAAATGTTGGAGCTCCTCATTTAAAGTTTATTTCCTCAGATGTCTACTTTCTAATGTGGAATACATGACATTAAGTGTTTAAGAGACTTCAGCACCATCAGATGTAACTTCTAAAGTTTTCTAAAATTTTACTGCCTGGAAGATGAGATTAGCAATTACATTGCCTTTATAATGGGGCCCTGGTGATGCAGTGATAAAACATTCAGCTGTTAACCTACAGGTCAGCAGTTTGAAACCATCAGCAGCTCCATGGGAGAAAAGACTCTACTATACGCTTCCACACAGATTACAGATGGGGAACTCCTATGAGGCAGTTCCACTCCATCATGTAGGGTTGCTATCAGTCAGAATCAACTCAAAGGCACACAACAATATTGCCTTTATATAAAAACTATTTTGCAAAAGGATTGCACAGTTGGGATTTTTTGAGTTAAATATATGCACATTCACATAGAGAGGGGAATGGATTAATAACTTACTGGATCTCTGGTTTTTAATGAAAAATAACTTTAGCCTCTCTTTAAATGTGTTTTCATTCATATAGAATTCAACTTGTACCCTGTAAACAGAAAAAAAAAAGTAAGTTTATGTGAGTTCCAGTATCTTTACTTTTATGAAAATCATTTAAATGTAAACTAATTTTATAATTTTGTAATTTATAATCTAAAGACTAATATGTAAGAAAATAAAAATAAATTATTTAATTTAATACATAAGTTAATTTCTCACCACAGAAAATGACAATTGAGTAAAATTCTCAATTTTTGGAGATAAATGGTTACTGTCTATTTTTAAAAAATATAGTCAGTTAAGATATCATATAGTCAATTCAATTATCTTTGTAAATGAGTATAATCAGCCTTATAGATAATTCAAAAAAGTTAATAATATGAGGTTCCTTAACATGTGTCTTTGAAAGAATTTCAAATCAGTTTTCCACCAATATTCATGCTCTATAATAAAAATCATGGTGATGCTTGAATAATTCAGTTCAGATGGTGCCATTCTAGGTTTACAGAATCAGAATCATAAAGGACAAGACCTGAATATCTACTTTTAAGAACTCTTTCCATCCATGTAGAGACTATTTTGGATATCACATTATGTGACACTTAACCTTATTTATATATTTAGACTCATGTTAAAATACAAGTGAATCAATAATGGAGTGACTCATAGAATGTTAAATTTACTACAGATAAGTTATAAATCAGATTAACTCAATACAGGCACTGACCTTTATAGAGCATATTATCTCGGTAAATGGGACTGAATCTTAACTCATTAGAAAGCAATATTAAGAAACTAAAAAATTAAATACCATAAAAAATTAGCATCATTTAATAAATGTATTTGCTGTTGTTAGGTGCCACCGAGTCAGTTCCAACTTAGCTACTCTATGTACAACAGAATGAAATACTGCCCTTTCTTGCACCATCCTCACAGTCTTTGCTATCTCTGAACCCATTGTGACAGCCGCTGTGTCAATCCATTTCACTGAGGGTCTTTCTCTTTCTCACTGACCCTCTTCTTTAGCAAGGATGTTGTCCTTTTCCAGGCACAGGTCCCTCCTGGTGACTTGTCCAAAGTATGTGAGACCATACTTATAAGGAGCATTCTGGCCATACTTCTTCCAGGACAGATTTGTTCATTCTTCTGGCAATTCATGGTATATTCAATATTCTTTGCCATCATCATAATTCAAATGCATCAATTCTTATTCGGTGTTCGTTATGCATTATCCAGCTTTTGCAAGCATACAAGATGACTGAAAATACCATGGCTTGGCTCAGGCACACTTTAGCCTTCAAAGAGACATCTTCACTTTTTAACACTGTTAAGAGATCTTGTGCAGTAGATTTTCCCAATATAATATGTTATTTAATTAATTTACTTTTCCCTTGTATTCTAGCAAAATACCTCTTATGTGACAGGGGCACACTTAATATCTTCAAAATAATGATTGAAAATAACTGTGCCTAATGATTTGTAAGTAATCATCACATGAAATTTTATTAATTAAATAGTCTTGAATCCATTTATTATAAGTTAGGATTCTAAAAAGAGGTAAGAAAGCATTTTAATTTTTAAATAAACAACAAATATTTCATTTTATTTGTTCTAATATAACAAAATCTTGATGATAAATGTATTATTTCACAAATATACATAAGGAAGAAAAATAATTGGCATTAGGGTACTTACATATTAGAGAAATATGTCATACTATATTACCTTGGGGAGCTCTGGTGGCGTAGTGCCTAAGGCATTTGACTGCTAACCAGAAGGCTGACAGTTCAAACCCACCAGCCACTCTTCTGAAGGAAGATTAGGCAATCTACTTCCTTAGTGATACTCCCTCGGAAACCCAAGGAGGGTCATTATGAGTCGGATTAGACTTGACAGCAGTGAAATATTATCCTATAATCTTTCTAATATGCTGTATATTCAAGAAGTCAGAAGAATCATTTAAAAAGCAGTCTCATGCCACAAATGTAAAAGGGCTTTTTGTATCTACTGCAACCCAAGTTTTATCTGTTATCCCTTCAAAAAAAACTGAATGTTCACCAACTTTTATCTCTTATCCCTTAAGAAATTTTCCATCTTCAAACAATTTTAGTTCTTTTTTATCACTTCTTCATTATTTTTTGATCTTTTGATTTTTTTCACCTGATACATAAAATGAAAGGACAGAAATCTAGATTGTTTTCACTTGCTAATTTCTCCAGAAAGCAAGCTTTAAGATTACGATACATTCCAGAAGAATATTTCCACACAAGCCTGTGTGTGTATTCCCAAGATACATACATACACAAACCTATACACGCATACAAGTACTAACGTGTACCAACATGCATATTTGCAGACATAAAATTCCATTAGGCTCTTGGAAAACCATCACTGAATCTGTTTTCCTCATTTATCAAATGAATTTGACAGCTAACCAGAAGGCTGGCAATTCTAACCCACCAGGCACTCCTTGGAAGAAAGATTGGGCAATCTACTTCTGTAGAGATATTGCCTCAGAAACCCAAGGAGGGGTTGCTATGAGCCCAACTGACTTGACAGCAGTAAGTTGTTTGGAATACTTATATCACACTAAATTAGTTTCATTTGAGGTAGATGCAAAAGCAGATTTCAGAGGACATAGCATACAAATAACTCAGCCAAAGCCATGCAGATTTCCAACAGAGTTAAAAAAAAAAAGTATAAGTATAAATGCCCATTATTTAGGTAATATATGAAGCTAAGTACTGAGTATTTAAGCCAAGTGTATTATTGAACTAAAATAAGAAAATCTAAAGCCTTAAAATGTTGAATGTGATGATTAGTTTTATATATCAACTTGGTTAGGCTATAGTAACAAGTTACTCATTTTAAACACTAATGTAGGTGTTACTGTGAAAGTATTTTGTATATGTGGTTAACAGCTACAATCAGTAGACTTTAAATAAAGATTACCCTCAACAATCTGGGTGGATTTCATCCAATCAGTTGAATGCCTTTAAGAGGAAAACTGTGATATTGAGGGTTCCCTCCGTAAAAAGAAATTGCACCTGTGCAATGGAACTTCAGCTCCTGCCCGTTTCTAAATTTCTACACAACCAATTTCAAATTTGTCAGCCCCTTATGTAATCTAGTTCCTTGAAATGAATAATTTAGGAATCTCTTTAGAAATATCCTGTGAAATTTTAGGAATATCTTGTGTTGTTGTTAGGTGCCATCGAGTCAGCTCCTACTCATAGTGACCCCGTGTACAACAGAAAGAAACACTGCCTGGTCCTGTGCCATCCTCACAATTCTTGCTATACTTGAGCTGCTGCCACTGTGTCAATCCATCTTGCTGAGGGTCTTTGCCTTTTTTGTTGACCCTCCACTTTACCAAGCATATCCTTTTCCAGGGAATGATCCCTTCTGACAACAAGACCAAAAGTAGGTGAGGTGAAGTCTGGCCATTCTCCCTTCCAAGGAGCATTCCAGCTGCACTTCTTCCAAAACAGATTTGTTGTTCTCCTGGCAGTCCATGGTATTTTCAGTAATCCTCACCAACACAATTATAAAGCATCAAATCTTCTTGGGGCTTCCTTATTCATTGTCCAGCTTTCACACGCATATGAGGCAACTGAAAATACCACTGCTTGGGTTAGGCACACTTTAGTCTTAAAAGAGATATCTTTGCTCTTCAGTACTTTAAAGAGGTCTTTTGCAGCAGATTTGCCGAGTGCAATATGATGTCTGATTTCTTGACTGCTCCTTTCATAGGTACTGATTGTGGATCCAATGAAAATGAAATTTTGGACAACTTCTATGGTTTCTCCATTTATTGTGATGCTTATTGCTCCAGTTGTAAGGACTTTTGTTTTCTTTATGTTGAGTTGTAATCCATACTGCAGACTGTAGTCTTTAATCTTCACAAGTTAAGTGCTTCAAGTCATCCTCACTTCCAGCAAGCAAAGGTGTATTGTCTGCAAATCACAGGTTGTTAATAAGTCTTCCTCCAATCCTGATGCCACATTCTTCTTCATATAGTCCAGCTTCTCAGATTATTTGTTCAGCATACAGACTGAATAAGCATAGTGAAAGAATGCAACCCTTATGCATACCCTTTCTGATATAAAACCATGCAGTATCCTCTTGTTCTGTTCAAACAGCAGCCTCTAGGTTTATGTACAGGTCATGAGCACAATTAAGTGTTCTGGAATTCCCATTCTTCACAATGTTATCCATAATTTGTTATGACCCACAAAGTTGAATGCTTTTGCACGGTCTATGCAACACAAGTAACCATGTTTCTGGTATTCTTTGCTTTCAGCCAAGATCCACCTGACATTAGCAATGATTACAGACTCATTCCATATCCTCTTCTGAATCCAGCTTGCATTTCTCAAAGTCCCCTATCAATATACAGCTACAATCATTTTTTTAATTATCTTCAGTAAAATTTTACTTGTGTGTGATATTAATGATAGCATTTGATAATTCCCACATTCTTTGGAATGTGTACAAAAATGGATCTCTTCCAGTCAATTAGCCAGATAGCTGTCTTCCAAATTATTTGACATAGACAAGTAAGGGCTTCCAGAATGGCAAATGTTTCCTGAAACATCTCAATGGGTATTCCATCAATTCCTGGAGGCTGCTTTTGTCAATTCCTTCAGTGCAGCTTTGATTTCTTCCTTCAGTACCATGGATTCTTGATTATATGCCACCACCTAAAATAGTAGATCATTAGCCAGTTCTTTTCAGGAGAGTGACTCTGTGTATTTCTTCCATCTCTGTTTGATGCTTCCTCCATTGTTCAATAATTTGCCCATAGAATCCTTCCATATGCAACTTGAGGCTTGAATTTTTTTCTTCATTTCTTTCAGCTTGAGAAATGCTGAGCATGTTCTTCCTTTTTGGTTTTCTAACTCCAGGTCTTTGCACATTTCATTATAATACTTTACTTTGTCTTCCTGAGCTGCCCTTTGAAATCTTCTGTTCAGTTCTTTTGTTTTAGCATTTCTTCTATTTGCTTTAGCTACTCTATGTTCAAGGCAAGTTTCAGAGTTTGTTCTGACATCCATTTTGTTTTTTTCTTCCTTTCCTGTCCTTCTGATGACCTTTTGCTTTCTTCATGTATGATGTTCTTGATATCATCCCACAACTCATCTGGTTTTCAGTCATTGATGTTTATCACATCAAATTTATTCTTCAGATGGTCTCTAAATTCAGGTAGGATGTAATTAAGGTCATATTTTGGCTCTCTTGAACTTCTTTTTATTTTCTTCAGCTTCAGTGTGAACTTGCATATGAGCAAATGATTGTCTGTTCTACAGTCAGCTTGTGGCCCTGTTTGGGCTGAAAATTTTCCATTGCTTCTTTCTACAGATGTAGGCAATCTGATTTCTGTGCATTCCATCTGGTGAGGCCCACATGTACAGCCACCATTTATGTTGTGGAAAAAGATACTTGCAATGAATAAACTGTTGGTCTTGCAAAATTATATAATGTGATCTCCAGAGACATTTCTATCACCAAGGCCATATTTTCCAACCCCGATGATTCTTCTTTGTTTCCCACTTTTACATTGCAATCTCCAATAATCATCAATACATCTTGATTGCATGTTTGGTCAATTTCAGACTGTAGAAGGTAAAAATCTTCAATTTCTTCATCTTTGCCTTTAGTGGTTGGTGTGCAAATTTGAATAGTACTAGTATTAACTGGTCTTCCTTGTAGGCATATAGATATTATCATATAGCTGACAGCATTGCACTGCGGGATAGATCTTGAAATATTCTTTGTGATGAAAAATGCCCTGCCATTCCATTCCTCTTCAATTTCTCATTCTCAGCATAGTAGAGCATATGATTGTCTGATTCAAAATGGCCAAAACCAGTCCATTTCAGCTCACTTTTCTCATTGTCATCGAGTCGTTTCTGACCCTTAGCAACCCCCATTGGTTTCCAAGGCTGTAAATCTTTACAGAAGTAGATCAGCCATGGAGCTCTCCAATGCCTAGGATGTCAATCTTTATGCATTCCATGTCATTTTTGACAACTTCCAATATTCCTAGATTCATACTTCATACATTCCATGTTCCAATTATCAATGGATATTTGCAGCTGTTTCTTCCTATTTTGAGTTGTGCTCCATCAGCAATGAAAGTCTTGAAACCTTTACTCCAACCACATCATTAAGGTCAACTCTACTTTGAGAAGTCTGTTCTTCCCCAGTTGTAGTCTGAGTGTCTTCCAAGCTGAAGAGCTCATCTTCTGGCACTGTATTAGATAATGTTTTGGGGTTATTTATAAAGTTTTCTAGTAATATATTAGACAATGTTTCACTGCTATTCATAAGGTTTTCACTGACCATTCTTTTAAGAAATGGATGGCCCCTTCCTTCTTCCCAGCCTGTTTTAGTCTAGAAGCTTCACTGAAACATGTCCACAATGGGTGACCCTGCTGGTATTTGAAATACCAGTAGCATAGCTTCCAAATTCACAGCAACACATAAACCACAATAGTATGACAAACACAGATGAGTGGCAGGTTAATATATATAATTCCTACCACAACTCCCCACTTTTAAGAGCTTTTCAAGTAGTGTTAATTCTTTGTTTCTTGATTTTGGCATCCTTCTGATCTAATGCTGGTGCTCTGAGTCTAATTCGTAAGAAGAAATAGTAGTCTCTCCATGTACTATTTCCAAAGTTCTTTCACTGTGTTCTCCTACTACCAAACACTAACTTTGGTTTATATGAATGGAAATTACACTTTTCCAAATGCATTCCTGTCACATTGAAGACTAAAGTACGCCTGAGCCAAGCAATGATATTTTCAATCATTTCATATGCATGCAAAAGCTGGATAAGGACTAAGGAAGACTGAAGAAGAACTGATGCCTGAAGAATATTAAATGTACTGTGGACTGCCATAAGAATGAACAAATCTATCTTAGAAGAAGTAAAGCCAGAATGGTTCTTAGAAGCAAAGATGGTGAGACTTTGTCTCACATATTTTGGATATGTTATCAGGAGGGAAAATTCCTTGGAAAAGGTCATGATGGTTGGTAAACTAGAGGGTCAGCAAAAAGAGGAAGATCCTCAACGAGACAGACTGACAAAATGGCTGCAACAATGGGCTCAAACATAGTCACAAATGTTAAGGACGGCATAGGGCCAGGCAGTGTTTCATTCCATTGTACATAGGGTCACTGAGTCAGAATCAACTTGACAGTACCTAACAACAACAAATGCATTACATTTCCCCAAGTTTTCTCTATTTTTCTAGTTATTTCTTCCAGAGTACTATAATTTTCTGATGATGAAAGTAGCAGCTCTCAGTCATATAAGTCAATGCAGTAGAATGTAACCCAAATTGAGTCTTGTTCACCCTCATATTCCCAGAATCATCATAGTACTTAGGATTTATTAGGAATTAACAGTGATTAAACAAATGCCTGATTGTAGGGATGGATAGAGAGGTTCCCAATGTTTTCACTATACACATCTTAAGGTCTCTGAGACAATATCATGGTGGGAGAAATAAAAGCATCTTTCTTCCTTTCCTTAGGTTATAGCTATTAGAGGATGCAAAACTGGACTTCTAGTGAGCTGAATAATCTTTGAAGCTCTTTCTTAGTCCAACTTGATCTACTTTGTGGCCAATGTCATTTCTCCTCAAATTTCTGCAAACGGGCTTTATCGCAATTTTTTTTTTTTAAGTTATGACTTTTTGTTTATTTGTGTTTTTCACTTTCCATGGTTTCAATGAATATTTGCAGTAAACTTACATTATTATTAATTATTTGATGTTTATATTAGGATGACTTGTGTAAGATAGTCACAGACTTTATGTGAAGAGACTTAAATAATTGAAGGGACACATCCAAGTTCATACAGCTAGCTCTGGGACAGATTTGGGACACTGGTCTTTCCATTACTTCTTTTTGCCATTTACCTTCTCATTAAGTTGACATTTTGTCACTTCTAGGTCATTTGTAAAAACATTCCAAAAGAACACCGCAAATACCAGACCCATATAGGAATAGTGAGGAATGTTTGATGAGTGTCTCTAACCAAGTTTCTATCTATTTCCAAATATTCATTCTTAACTCTGGTAACTAATTTATTTAACAAAGTAGCTATTAATGTGGAGGCTTTTAAGTAAGCAAATGAGTAAACAAGTCTATGATACACTTTTCATCTTAAAAAACTAGTTTTGCCAGTTCAGCCTCAAGTGAGTCTCTACCTAGCTTCCATCCTTTACTACGTGCACAGAATAACCTGACTTGACCAGCTCAGAGTCTTTCTAAGGCATTTCTCAACTTCTTTTTTGCTCATTTAGTTCTATTCTAGTTTTTCCCATCTAATTTATTTTCGTAGTTATTAAAACTTAACTTTGTCACTTTTTTTAGGGAGCAACATCTTATAAGGAAGCAGAGATTAATTTCAATGGTATCTGGCAGCAGTCTCTGTGTATTTTTAAATAAAACTTAAATAATGTCATTTCTGGAAAGTTAAACCAGCTACTATATATGATAGGTAGACAGACAGATAGACATATAGATAAATGAATGCATAGGTGATAGATAGATAGATAGATAGATATGGAAATATAGACTAATACATGTGTGTGTTTTGAAGTATATGTGTGTGTTTGAATGTTGTGATGTAATGGTAATGAGGAAGAATCTGTGTGTGGTAATTATCAGCTGAGAGCCACTCAAAAATTGTATTCACTTTCCTGTCTCTCCTTGGTAATCAACACAACTTTCATGTAGTTGGAAACACACAACCTTGTGGTTTCCATGGTAAAACACATTACAAATTCACCCAAGAGTACTTTTGTATTCAAGTCTCTCTTCAGTTAAAAAAACTTATGCCCTTATGTACAACGTTCATTTGCAGGACTAATTTCTGAATTTCTTCATTTTATGTAAGATAATTAAATTTAAGCAACCTGTATTTTACTTAAATCTAAGCATGAGAAATAAAAGATAAGAAAGCGAACATAAAGATGTATATTTTTTCCATCTTTATATGGCAAGGAAGATCTACCACTAAGTGGCAATCATTTAAAAAAAAAAAAAAAGGAAAATTCCCAAGAATTGATCATTTATTTCTTTTTTCTGTTCAGTATATAATAAAAGGAAGCAAATATACACATCACTTAGGAGTTTAACAAATTGCCTTTGGGAATGATTATGTATCCTAACTCTCTTCCACACATAAGAAAGATTACATGCTTCAAGATCAGCTCCATTTTTTTCCTCCTACCCCATCTCCATTTCCCATCACATAAACACACCAAAGTCCCCAAAGGTAAAAGGCACACATTCATAGGTATACATATATACCTAAACATACACACCTGCTGAAAATATAAAGCTTATATAACATATAAATATAAAGCCCCATAATAGCTTATAAGCTATATATACCTTGACAATGGGAGCTCTGGTGGCCTAGTGCCTAAGGCATTTGACTAAAAGCCAGAAGGCTGGCAGTTCAAATCCACCAGCCACTCCTTGGAAGGAAGGCTGGGTAATCTACTTCCGTGGTGATACCACCTCTGAAACTCAAGGAGGGGCCACTGTGAATCAGATCCCACTCAACAGCAGTGAGCTGGTTTTTAGTTTTTGATTATGGGCAACAGGGCTGTACCATAAACTGAATAGCCTCCCAGTCGAAACACATAACAATTACAACACATAAATCCTCACTTCTTCTGCAATATTCCTATAGGACAAGAAGAACATAAAATGTATCATGAAATCTTTACTCTGATTACAATATTATACCAGTCATTTTTAAACTGAAGGGAAGTATGATAATACTTCTGCAGCCAAGATTTCTACTGATGACATGGCCCACTTTGGAAGAAATGTGTGTGTTTCTAGGCCAGGAACCAATGGCTCACAAAAGGCCATGTTTGACAATTTGTCAGTTACCAGTATGAAACTGAAAATTTGGCGAGGAGTCTCATATACAGTGCAAGAAGCACTTGGTATTGCACAATTCAAACTGGCAAATGCTTTCTTCCCACTGATACCATAAGATCCTACGGCAACTCCTCTTCCATTTTGCACCTCATAGAGAAATAATAATTCTTTAATGGGCACAGCTCACTGGGAAAGAGAGGATGGCACACCAGGTTAGGGACTGGATGAAGAAGTATTTTTGAACTGTAATGGTTTTATGTTTATTAAAACTATTTGTGCTCTTGTAAAAATTCAAGCTCTTGTAAAAGTTAGATCGGGCCTACTCCACTAATGCTAATATCTTGGAAATATACTTTCAGACATTTCTCCTAGCACTTATACACAGAGTAATAAACGAATCAGTGTCAACATGTCTAGGATAAAACTGTGGTTCATCTATATCAATTTGTACATCAATTTGATCTAACTGATTACTCAACGGTGTAAGGCTACAGATGACTTCATTGTTTCTGATCAATTTTTCTGAAACAATAGTCTGTTCATCTTGGCAAACAGATCACTTATCAACTAACAGTTTACTCATTTAGTCTTGCTTGAATGTTCTCTTTGGCAAGTGTGTTAACGTCATTTGTCCATTTTATAACTTGGTTGTTTCTCTTTTTGTTGTTGAGCTGTAGATATTTTCTAAATATTTTAAAGATCAGATCCTTATCAGATATGTTGTTTCCAAAGATTTCTTCCCAATCTGTGGGTTTTCTTTTTACTCATTTGATAAAGCCCTTTGATATTTAAGTTTTGACATCCCAATTATTAAATTTGTCTTCCGCCATTCATGCATTTGTAGTTATGTCTGTTTGTTTTTTTTTTTTTAGCTTACTTAAAAAATAAAAAAAAAGGAGGCGGGGCAAGATGGCGGACTAGGCAGAAGGATTGCACAGACCCTCTTCAACAAAGAAAAGGGAAACCAATTAACACAG